>NC_092864.1:61339801-61538750 GCF_032062135.1 Pyxicephalus adspersus
CTTTTACATTGTGCACTTTACATTTGTATTAGAATTTGCGTAATAATAACTGAATGTGACTGAAAATCAGCATGTTTCCAATAACCTTTATAGTTTAAATCAGTGCCTGCATTTTATCAGAAAATAAGGCTAGAATTGATTCGAAATGAAAGCACAAATCTATTGTCCTAATGTAAGTTCTACCAATTATTATCACAACATGATATCAAACACTAAGGTAGTCTTTACAGATGGAACAGTTTGAATTCTGATTCTTTGGACAATGCTGTGTGAAATGATGGGCTCTGCTAATAACCTTTTTGCCCTCCGGTCACTCTGATACTTTTCATCACTGCAGGAATGAAAAGGTTCCTCAGGTCATGTATCTGTTTTTTTGCAATGCAGGTTATTGAGAAAGCAATTAAGTCGCTGGACTGGAGCTGTCCAAGTGCTTCAGGAAACTCAAGAAGACAGTCATTGCAGAATAGAAGCCCATATACATACTTTAGCAGTGAGCAGTAACTGTCTGAGAAAAGAACTTGAAGAGCTAAGACAGAATGTACAGGTAAAGTTAAAGCATTTTTTTTAGAGTTGACTATATCACAGGCTTTGTCATAATTTAATATTGTAAGGCAAAAAGAAACATTATCATGTTGTATCTTTTTACATATGGTATAATGTACAAGGTTTGGCTATAAGAAGTGTTTACTATCCTAATGTTTTCTGAAGAGTTTGACAGCCAGGTCTCATTCTTTGTATGAAAAGCATTGCCTGCAGCCCTGGTAAACAAGCTATAACAATATTGTTACAATATATTTTAGTTAATGCTTCAAATCAAAGACTTGTCATTTGATGCATACAAAATGTCAAGCAAAACATGTTAATAATTCTTTGATCCTTATACTACGAATTGTATGTATTTGTAATGCTGAAATAAGATAAAACAAGAAACATAATTGTAACAAAGTAGACATTTTGTAAAAGATTTGATTACATGGAAATAAACATTCAGCTATATTATTGTTTATAATTACCTGGTTTGTTTACACTAAATCATATTCCTTTAATGGAACACACCAAGCCACATCAATTGTAGATTAATTATTCTCACAATTGAGAAAGGCACAGCCAAATAAAGAAATTAAAAACTGAGGTCCCATGAAAATACCTGAAACATAATAATGTAGGTTCCAGACATTTTTTAAAACTTCTTTAATTTTGGAGGTGTAGATTTTTTAAACAGTTTAAGCATTAATCTCTGCCTTTCCAATAAAAGAAAATTTTCATATTATCGCATGTTAAATCATTTTTAGGATATAATACAAATGGTGTAATAGTATGTTCAGCTTTTCTCTTGCGAACAATAAAAGATAGTTAGGAGGCTATATAAGATATAACACTATTGGTAATTTATTTTATAGATTAAATTGACTTTTGGTTCTAGTTCCCAAGTAAGCATTTGTCTTTTAACCCTTTCTCTGCCAATCTTACTGGTCATTGCTTAGAATAGGTAAAAACGAGATTACAGCTGGGTAACTGTGCTCTCCTGCTTCCCAGGACCCCAAAAAACTGAAAAAAACTGTCAGAATGGCAAAAGTGAGGGCATCAAGTGACACAAATTTCCCTAATAACATTTGCAAAGTGGGAGCACTTCTAGGTTTACAGCTGTAAGTTTCAGGTCAGGCACTTTACCACCTGTGCACACACATACATATACACAAATAGCATGCACTGCATGTAAATTACAATTGCAAAATACATTTTTAATATCCTTACTTGTGCAAAAATATTCTGCAATTACAATTTTCTTCTGCTAGGTCTCTGCTTTCAAAAAATGTATAATGTTTTGGAGATTTTATTAATATTCAGGCCTAAAATGTGTATTAAGCATGTGTGAAAAAAAAGCAAAAAAGTTACTTTTGTTTTGCTAAATTAGCACCCTTTTGATAACTGATCACAGGATTGTATCAATTATTACAAATATGCTTAATAATGCAGTTTATATTGTGGATATATTCCATATATAAATGCAGACAGTTCTGTACACAAACACTTTACTTCCTAATACTTTGGTGGAAAACAAAACACACAGGGCCAGATTTATTAAAGCTCTCCAAGGTGAGGATACACTTTCATCAGTAAAGCAGGGTGATTCAGCAAATCTGGAATGGATCTGGTCCAGGATTCTATCATTTGCTAGCAAATAGCAAATGACTGAGGAAATACATTCCAGGCTTGCTAAATCACCTAGCTTTACTGATGAAAGTTTATCCTCTCCAATCTTAGAGAGCTTTAACAAATCAAGCCCAATGTCCTGGCTGTCTGTTCATTCATATTCATCCCTTCATTGTTATATGGAAGGAAGATTCCACAAAGCTAAAAACTATGTTTCATTGAAAGTTAAAAGTAAATATGGAAAACTCACTTTATTTAGTCTTAACAGCCTAGCAGAGGTACTGGATCCTTTAATAGGCAAGTGTTTGCCATTCTTAGACTATATCAATATAGTGTTTTCACACTTACCCACTCACACTGTTTCGCCTGTTAAGACTTTTTTTAGGAGCTGGGCATGTGATCTTTAATAAATAAACAATATATATATAAAAAACTTTCAAAGCAAAAAAAATAAATTTATTTCTTCAGCATATATTATTTCACCAATGCTATATATTTCCTTTTCTACTGAAAGAAAGCTATATTTACTCAAGGTTAAAAAATGGATCGAAAGACGCTAAGGCTTCCCTTTTCTGTTAGATCAGAAGACTGCAGTTTTATTAAGACTGGAATATCCATCCAAAAGAAAAAGAAGAGCTGTCAGGACATTCAGTTAAAGCTAGAGAGAAAAAATGACCATCTAAAGGCACAAAATAAAAAGACGCTAACACATATGAGACGCTTATGTGAGTCTATTAAGATTTCTGCCAGCTACAAAGGAGATGGCACACTAGGAACTCAACAATGTACAAGAAGTGATGAAATGAAGCCAGACAAAAGTAGCTTTGCTGTAAAAGATACACCAAACAACCATCCTACCTCTGGTCTTCAAGAATCATATGAAAAGAATGAGGAAGATGAGCTCATGGAGTTAATAGAAAAACTGAAAGATGCATTATCTCTTCAGATACAGCCAGGTATCGTAGTTATTACCTACTGGCTACAGCCTTATGACATTTTTTGTAATCTTCCAGAAAATTTTGTGACAAACCTCTGCAATGAGGCACACAATCACATCATTATATAAGTTTCACATTGGGTCTGATTTATTAAAGCTCTCCAAGGCTGGAGAGGATACACTTTCATCAGTGAAGCTAAGTGATCCAGCAAACCTGGAATAGATCTGGTCCAGGAGGTGTCGAGCAGTGGCAAAGGGGAAAAAAGGCTGGCTAAAGCCAAAATGCATACATACATACATAGACAAATAACTTTATGTATAGTCTTAAACACTCTCTTAATGTCACATGCTTTGGAAATTTTCTCCATAGAAAGAGCATGACATGTTTTTGCAATTGTAATGTTTAAAGGCTAACCCTTTTCTTGGAAAACCCACATGCATCCCTTCCACTTTAAACCCTGTTTAAAAAATAAAGGTCAGGCCAGGGTATTTAGGAGAAGCCTGAAATAGCATTCTAGACACATGGGAAAGCAAGATGTATATCAGAAAGTCAAAAAGAAAAACTTTAGTGTTATAGACTTCATAAAAAATTGCTTATACTTACCTAAAACAGATAAGGTTAATTTCAGAAAGATGTGAGTTTATCCGATTTTTGGCCCATGTGATTCACTGATACTAGCATTTTGTAGCTGGATATGTAAGTGATAAAGTTGCTGGGTCTAATAGGATAGAATAACTACTACTGTAGCTAAGCTCATAAGAGTGACTAAAGAGTGTTTGATGCAGTTATTTCTGTTGCCAACATGAAATGTGGTTGAAACTAAATTTATTGTTTAGCTGGGCTACAAATCGCTGAACTCCATGAATAATACCTGTACTTTTCCTAAGAAATCCCCCCTAGAAATGCATCTTATTTCTCCATGGTATCCTGCTTTGAATTGTTGGTCTGTGCTAATAATCTCATACACATTATTAATACATATAAACTGTGACTCATTGTTGTCAGTAAATAACAGTTTTTTTTTTTCTTTTTAGGACATATGCCCGGAATAAAACAGGAGCTTCTGCATACTGCAGGGCAGGTGTGCAGGACCTACTCAGACCTTATAAACAAAGTCATTGAACCAACTTTAAAATGATACTTAGTCCTAATGCTAAAAATAAATAAATCAGCAGCTAAAATGTAAACATGATTATATAGGCTTGCTTTGAGTCAGGGAGGGTTAGACCCTGTGCCCCTTTTGCACTGGTGACCATTGAAACCATGGAAAATTAAGCTAAACCTAAAAAAATACCAGTTATCCTCAAGAAAAGGAGGCTAGGAAAATCTTTAAAAAAGGGGAAACCTGCTCAAAGTCTCCAAGCGGGGAATGCTCATCATTTTTAGGATATTTTCCAATTGAAGGGGAGGCGGGATGAAAGTCCCTCCCATTTTTTATAAACTTTTTACTCCACTTTTAATTTCTGTGCCCCATCTTTTATCTTACCAATCTAAAACAATAGGAATGATTTAGAGTGGATACATGTAAATTATATGTACAACGTATGTTTTTAGCTGTCAATGCTCATTTTCCTAGAGATCAAGGGGCCTCATTTAGCTTAATGTATTCTTTTTAAAGTGATTAAAGTTTGTTTCAATGTCACTAGTCTAATGTATTCAAATTTATTTTTTTTGTGTTGCCAGTTTTTATCAAAAATGTTAAATCAGGTTTACCATGGCAATCTGCTCTGTAATCTAAAACACCAGTGTATTGCCGGTTTATACTACTCTACTATATTAGACAGGGTAGTAAGTCCCCTACAGATGTTTAAAAATTGTTGCTGGAACCTTTTATTATTAATTTGCAGCGACAGTTGAACAGATGTACAGAGGGTTCTATTCTGTGAAGGGAAGTGGCACAAAGTACGGTATTACTAAATGATACTGAAAACTGCTTTACAGATTTAAGATTTTTTTTTGAGATGATGACAAAGATTTTGAATTGAAGAATTTCAGGCCAACTTTACATCATGATATGATACTTCACACATCTTGTATTTGGCAAAATACTTTACATGTAGTTTAGTTGTGTGTTTTTTCAACTTTTGTTGCTCTTTGCATGTTAAAAATAATAAACAAACAGCTTTGAACAGCAAAAAACGTACAGTTTGCAGTCAGAATCCCTTAGAATCTTTATAGCATTTTCTTGTACAGGTAGTCCCTGAGTTAAGGACAACTGACATACAGACGACTCCTAGATACGAGTGGGGCTTTCCTGCTCACATGTGTGCAGGACGAGGCTTGATGGGGGAAGGGGTGTAGGGCGGTGGTTTGCATGACTTGCAGAAGAGCTCTTCTGCAACATCTTGTAACTCTTTAATGACCAAGACAATCTCTGCATCTGTTTTTTTTTTTTTTTTTTGCATATCAAAGCACAGCTTGTTCCAGACGTCAATAAATGACTGGGCTCCATCAAGTTTTTTTTTTTTGCTTTGTTTGTGATTAACTCAAAGTGCAGATTTTTTATACAGTAACTGACCCCACGCTGCCCTATAATATGTTGAGACAAACATCTGTCCTATTAGCATTTATCAAATTAATGTACCTGTTCCTACTTACATACAAAGTCAACTTAAGAACAATCCTACAGTCCCTATCTCATTTGTATCCCGGGTACTACCTGTAACTTGTTTTCTACTATGTGTAAATGGTAATGTTTTATATGTAAGAAGGTCATGTCCAACTCAGACCTAAATATTGTGCAGTGAGTATGATAGGTTAGCATCTTTGTAGCACACTGTCTATATAATGGGTGAAAAAAAAATAGGGTTAGCTCCTAGATTTTTATTTAGTCAGTACTAGACAGAACCGGAAAATGAAAGAAGTCCTCCCAAAGGGAAGATTGCAGACTTTTGAAATCTGTTGCAGGAAAATATGTCTAAAACTTACAAACTCTTTACACAACTAATAAAAACAAGCAGCTTTAAAAGTTTATAAACCATTAAACTTTAAAGCAAACTTTTCTTTAGCTACTTACCTTTTTGACAGATGGCAAATTCAAAATTTGATGTCTTTAAGAGCTTTAGTGTCTGGACATTTTCAGCATTCAACACAATCAGAAATGGTGGTGCCTGCTCCCACACTTTCCAAGGTGGTTCTGCCTGTAGGAGACGGCAGACTGAACCACATCATGAGCAGAATCCAACACATTCACAAAGTTTCAGTGCTGAAGATGTTGTCATATTTTAAGTTCTGCCTTGCCTTACTGTGAGGTAAGTATAATGAATCTTGTTTTCGGTTTTAATCCTCAGGCTACCCATAGACATTGACTAACAGTCAAAAGAAACGCAAGATTGATGTTTTTATGTCTAGAAAATAAAAAATGAACTTTAATAGAACAACATAACCAGAATATTTACTCTGTGGAACTGGGATGCAATAAAAAATTGCCTAAATTCCAACGTGCATTTGAAATCAAGTAACACATCCATGCAAATCTTCTCTCTTGTGAATTTCAAAATTGGAAGGACCTTCTCTGGCTGCCTTGTGACATGGACCTTTTCTTTGGGTCCATGGAGTTGGTGGTGGTGGGGGGGTCCATTAGAGGGTTCTGAAGGCTTCACTGATGGTATGGTGACATCATGGCATTTACAGCAGTTAATCCATACCAAAGCAGTGAGCTACTGGAGGTCCCTGCAGGTTTACATATAGGGGAATCAGGTATGTTAAAAAATGCTTAGGAAAATTTTGCTTATTTAGGAATGGATAGTAGAAATGGTTGGTGGGAATGGGGGTTACATTTTGCTCAGAGATTTGCTTCAAGAGGAAGGCACCTTGAAGATTTATTCCAGCACATTTGGCCCACTGCTTTGAATTTAGCATTTCTGATATAGTGTATGAAATGCAATGAATCAATGTTTGTGTTGGGTATTGCATCATTGAAATATAAAGCTCCTTAATACAACAAGTACTGTAATGTACTTTAGAGTATCTTAGATTTAGGAGGGTTAGCAATTCATTATAATTGAATAGCTTTTATTTTATTTAATAAAATTTTTACAAGGACAGAACAATTTTATTTGTATTTTTGAAGAGTATACATTTCTGAATATCTAACACTCTTTAAACATAAACTAAAATTTCAACAAAATCAAACATATATTTTCCATTTAACTTATAAGGTTTTTCTTTTGCAAATTAATATAATGATGGTATGCACACAATCAAAAAATGTTAACTCCTCAGTAATAACTATGTATTTATTTAAGGCATTTGTATCAAACAATGTTATTAGAATTTCCAAGCACAGCCTAAAAATAAATGCATGACAAACTATTCATTATTTGCAAAAGGTTCATGGATTTTTAATGATATGAAAGAAAAATGTCATTTTGGTTTTCATGTTGCTCTTAACTTATTTCCTCTTCATGCGTCTTTTGATATTGCCAAGTATTCTGGATTCACTTTTATTTACATGGATTCCTATTAACTGTTCAATGAGTCCTTCCCAACCTGGTTGTAATGGTCTTCGATTTTGAGAAAAGGTCTCTGAAAAATAAGAGATAACATGATTTACCAGTCAGCAACTGTACTCCATAAACAAAACCGCTGCAAAGTATAAGCCTGAAAAGTCATGAGTCAGTGTTTGTCTGTCATTTAATGTAAAGTGCTGTGTAATATGTTGGCACTTTATAAATACAGTTTAGTAATAATAATCATTTGTTATAACAGGATCAGAACCTACCTAACTGTAAGCATCTACTGGTTCAAGTATTTTAATCATGTTTATGTTCATATTCCAAGGCATATTATTTATAAAGCATTAAATCTGGAATTCACTTAACATTCACTGATCTTCCTGATGTATGTATTTTGAATAGTGATTAATTCACCACCAGGGAATGGTATTTGAAAGTCACATTAACTTCTTTATAAATAGGTTCCTAGTATATGATAACAATGATTATTACTTAATTGCATGTTCTAACTTTGTTTTTTTTAGCATACAAAAAAAAATATTTAAATAATTTTCTTGAAGAAAATGAAGTGCTGAAAAGGAAGAAATGCATTAAAATAAAACCAACCCTATTTATATTTATACAAAGTCCCAACAATTCTGTATTTTGTGAAATGATACTGATTCGGAGAAAAATTTAAATCTAACAGTTACTAAGATAAAAAAATTATTTAACCCTCTTCACCCCTCCAGGACCCAGGCAGCTCTGACACACAAAACTTAAGAAATAGACTGCATTGTTTTTGTTACTTTTGACCACGAGATGGTGCTGTGGTGAATATGATGTGCTGCTCCAAAATCAAAAGCTTTATATGGATTCTGCTCATGCCACAGTGAAAGTGAAAAAAGCTGGAATCCCACTAATATAAAATGCAACATGAGAGCTGCCCAAACAGCAAACCATGCATTATGGGTGTGGCAGAGGGATTGCTGTTCAGCATAAGGTAATACTTAAAAAGATGATTGGAGTTTATCTTTTAAAGGACACAAAAATACTAAGAGTATTAATATATTACAGTTGCTACACAAGTTATTCTGTAATTTAACTTTATTTATAAACAATCATTGCATTTCAGTCTGCAGCCACTGTAATCTTTAAACTGCCAAGTATAGAAACTTGGAGGCATTCTGTATACTTTTGGTGTACAGAAATGTAAATTCTTGTTTGTGTGATTGTCTCTGTAATTCCCCAGAAGTCTTCTCTTATTACAAATCACGCTACGATAGGAATTTCAGTTTTAGTAAAAAAAGGTGTAATTATTTACAGACATTGCAGCATTCTTCATTAGAGCATGGGAAATGCACCAGCTGATTATAATGAGCTATACATTGTAAAAGAAACAGATTTTTTTCCAGTGAATTAAATTTTATTTTATTTTTGCATTTTATATACATCCTCCCAAATTGTTTTTTTTTCCTCAGCAAAGATAAAAGCTATGTTATAAGTGCTAAAGGTTGTTTTAGATATTTAGATGCTGTTTACAGGTAGAGAAGGGTTAATGGGATGCTTCATTATAGGGGATGTTACTGCAGCTGTTCTAGGTGCTTGCACTGATTTATCAATTGATAGCTCTGTCTGTTCAACATAAATCAAAGGCTACTCAGGAAATTGCTGCGAATGATTAGATTAACTCCACATTATTTGTAGTGCCTTGCAAATTTACTGACTACAAACAAGGTTAAGCTTTTTAGTAAGAATTTACAATTATGTGAAAAAGTTTATACACGTATGGTAATACTTTATTGTTTTAATATATTTTAACGCGCAAACATGAAATCAACATAATTGATTAAATCAAACATTAAATAGCAGGCAAACATTAAACAGTGCCTTCAGATAGAGGTGATATACTTGAACATATGAAGCACAAAATTAACATGGTTTATTTATTCTCATAATCTAAACGTGTCAAGTTGAAAACATAAGTACATCTAAAATGTTTTAGAACAAGTGCCAATGACTGTGAGTATGCTGATGGAACCTGTCTTTTTACATCTCTGATACCTAGAGCCCAGAATTCACGCTGCATTTGAGCTGTTTTGTCATCTGAAAGAGTTAGGAAAAAAATTTTGGTGGGTATCAAAGGTTGCAGATGCCCATGAATCTGACAAGGGATTTAAAATTATTGCCAAAATTTATGTACTCAATTATTTCATCAAAAGGAAAATAATCTACAAGTAACAAATATTGTAAATGATAATGTTTCTAGCATTACCCCAGCAAATGCAGTTTAAGTCTCAAATCAATTAAAAAATACACCACCTGTATTCCCAATCAGAAAGAGATTGCACCAACCTAAAATTGCTTGGGACACATGAAAGGTATAAAGTGTGTAAGAACATAAGAGCAAGACTACAGTTTGCCATTGAAAGCAAAAAGCAAAGACTAGGTCATTGAGCAGGGATGAGGCCTTCTAGAACAATGTGCAATGGGCTGACTAGTCAAAAATAAAGTTTCACAGTAACAGTGAATATGTCTGGTGCAAACCGAAGACAGCATTTCAGGAGAAGAACCACATGCCACCTGTGAAGCATGGTGGTAAAAATGTTCTGCGATATCAAAGCATACTTGATGTGAATGTGAAGCCACCTGTCTGCAATTTAAACCAGAAATTCATCTCTCAATGCAATAATGACTAGCATATTTAGAGATCTGCCCTGAATACCATTACAGAGGTGCTTGGGGTATTAAACAGAGGTTCAAGGAAACACAAACATTGTGCAAAAAAAAAAAAAAAAAAGATTAGAATAATGTCAGACAAGCAGTAATTTCTGCTAAAGGGTACAATTAATGCTTTTTTTATTGATATTTTAGCTGGGTAGATGATTTATATTTTTTTACTTAAAAAAAAAAAAGTATATGAGTATTGAGTGAGTATTGCTCACTTGCTACCATTTTAAGTAATATTTTGAGCATGTATTGTATAGTACAAGGGTCAGCAAAATGTGGAAATAACTAAATAATCTGAAATTAACATTAAAACTTGAAATTTTCTAATTTCACTTGGTGAAATTAGAAAACTTAACCTACATGCCCAATGGCAATATTTTTCTTCGAGGTATAGTTATGTGTCAGGTAAACCTACTGCTTGTAGCTGAAAATCTGGTGCTTGAACATTATAAATTCCTAAGCTGTATACACTGTATGTATTACATTGCCATGTATTCTTGATGGTTTTATCAGGGCCAAATTTCGAAAAAGCACTGTTAGTCATTATGGACAGACTTATGTATATGTTAGAATAGTTTTAATCCTATTCATGCACATTATAATACAATAGTTGTTTTAAACATGTGAATACAGCATAATGGGTGGGCAGCTTAACCTGTCAATGAATTTGTGAATGAGTGTAAAAGTATCTGCAATGCAAGCCAAACCCACCTGAAAGCACACTGCATTCATTCAGCTTCTATTGGCCATAAAGAACCAGATTCCAGGGCCCTAATCAGAGTGTTTGAATGTTTATACTAATCATAAAGTGGCCAGAGTGTTAGCAAGTGAGCTCTGACTGGCATAAGGATGTAACTTGCATTGGTGTAGCAGATGATGTGGCACAATGAGTGGCAGTTTTACAGCAGCTGATTTAAGAACACAGTTACCATAGCCCTTATCTTCACTTATTGCCCTTATGCACATTGGGTAAACTCATGAAATGAACTCCCTTGCTTCCTATCCCTACAGGAAATGGAGAAGCAGTTGTCCCAGATGCACAAATCCATACACTACTAAAAAGTGATTTCTTTATGAGATTTCTCTTTCCTTTAAAGATTGTTTCAGTGAAAGGAGAAAAAAACTCTACTCTGCAGAGACACCGACAGCAAAAAAACTTTGAGAATTAGAAGAAAGTGTAGGGGCCTGAATCTCCTACAATGTTAGGTGTTTTCAGTTAGGTCCTAAGCAGTATAATTAGAGTGATTCTTTATAGGCATTCTTTTTTCTTTCTTTATAGTGATTCTTTTTTCTCAACAACTCAGCTCAACTCTACATTCAAGCAAAACATAAAAAGTCCAGATTTGATTTTAATCAGACTCTTATGTCATAAAACCAGGGTTTCAGGGGTTTATAGGGTCCTTCTTCATCAGAGTTTGGAACACTTGATCTCCCCAGATGCTGGTTAAGCCTTTAATTTTATCAGTCTGGTACATACTTTATTCATTAGTACTAAGCTGATAGTAGTCCCTGTATATTTAGTTTTTTGTTATTTCCTCAGCTGACATTGGTAATTTGTTTTTGGCATTTGGTTGGGTAAACTGTAGCACTATTAAAGTTAAAGAACAACTCCAGCTTTTAAAATGAAATGCTCAAAATAATTTCACCATTAAAACTAAGGGCCAATCCACAATACAGCTCAGTTGTACTTCAGGCATTCTTGCAGTAAAAGCAGTGTTTCTCATTTAGTGCTGCACTTCTGTCATTTGTACACCTTCTTCTCTTCATAGCCAGTCAATGGCCAGGTAGAGAAAACAAAGCATCTGTAAATGGCCAAAGAAAGAAGAGGCATCAGTGAATAAAAGCTGTTGCTCTCATTGTTGGAGCACAAGAAATACAGGTTCATCTTTCCCCCTATTACTTTGGCATGTTGATTCTGGTCAGGATCAATTACTGGTCAATAAAAAGTATGTTCTATTTTTAAATGCAGTGATTGTATGCCTGGCCACTGCATTAAATCTTCATATAATCCTCTTTAGTAAATCCTTTAAAAAAACTGCTTGTACTGGGGAGGAGAAATAGCCCAACAGTGTCATGACCAGGAATGATGACATTGCGGAGCATCAGCCACACTTAAAATAAAGAAATTCATTTAGGGTCAATCTGATCTTTAAAGGATCAGTCCACCTGACTACAACTACTAACAATTTATGTTAGATATTGTAGAGTGTTTAACTACCTGACAACTTTTTCTATCCCTAAAGACCCCTATGGTGAGAACAGGTGATCGTCTGCTCTGGTTATTATAAGCAGTTCACACTCTCTGCATTGCTTTATATGTTTTTTTTCTAATTGATGTAAAATACTTTGGTAGGCGCTAGAATGTGTCGTATAAAGGTGGTCATTTCACACTTCATGGTGGACAGGGATAATCTGCAATATAGCTGGTAGGCCTCCTATACCTAAAATATAGTTTTTGGGTAGACTGACCACTAACATTTGACTATAGTCTTAACATTTGTTGGACATGTAATTAACTTTCCTAACATTAGTAGTCTAAATTATTGAGCATATTACACATTAGCTGTAAAGATTCCAAAAGAATTACCATTTTTGCAATCAAATTTCATAGTACTGATTTTATTTTACATTGTGCATGATTATAACCTGAAAGTGTGTTGTGACTCTTCTGGCCATATCTCAAATGACTTACTTGAGGTGTACTGTGAAATGAAATTTTCTTCTTCTTCATTCAGCTGTCTTCTACCAAGACCGTGTGCTCTGGAGAGTACACAATGTACATAGATGTCCCAGAAAAGTTGTGCTAGGTCCCAAAACAACACACCATGTTTAAGGTTGTCAGATGACTTCAAATATATCATGAAGTCCCAGAATTCAGGCACAGAATCTGCTATCCGAGGTTTCTTCATCTCCAGTAGTTTTGCTGTGGACGTTTCCCAACACTGGGGATCTGCACGGCTTAGGGCAAGAGGGTCTATTTGACCATAACAATAGACGGTGTGGAAGCCAAATATCCCCAGAAAGATCAGTAAATATGTTAGTTGCATACTGCTGTATGTTTGCATGGTGCGTCCAGTAATCGTATCACTTTCAGAGACCTAAAAATTTAAATAAACATGAGATAAGATACTGAGGTGTAAAATACTTTTATTTATCTAGTAATTATTGCATTTTAAGAGTTAACTTTCCCAGGGCTGATATTCTGGAGTATACAAATCTTTAATTCTCGCAGTTATTGCTATAATTTTTGCCCAAAAGTTTACCATCCTCAGTAAAGAATTGTGAATATTTTTCATCTCCCACCCAAAAAATGTCTTTGGATAAAAAGAGTGCTTGTCCTTGTGTGTAATACCTAATGTGAAAAACATGTGTAGTACAAAACAGGAGAATATGTGTGATAAATTACTCTATCACATGTCAATGCATGGCTCAATACTATTGGTTTTGTGATAATAACATGTTTAGTTTGCCTCAGATCATCACCTGTATTATCCATATGAAGATAGAAAGCCCAAATATAAACACAAGTTCATATATATCAAAATATGTAAAGTATACTAAAATGTTTTCACCCAAAACCTAATGTTTATCTAAAATGCACTACATTTTGGCATATAATTCAGTGTGTATATTGTGCTTAACATTTTATTCAAACATTTTCTATATATATCTGATCTGTACATTTAAAATAAGAGTTGGGTGAATCCTGGGTGAAAACATTTATAAATACACTCCAAAATGTCAAACTCCGCTTCTTTTGGATCTAACTCACCATCCCTCTTTTCTGCCCAACTGTCTCTGATGTACAAATAAATACCTTAATGAACTATTTGATAATAATAATAATACGTTAACACAAATATAATGAATGCCTATAACAACGTTGTGTAGCAAACCTAGAGCTGCTGGTGTGGGCAGCAATACACAGATCAAGTTAGGTCATTTTCCACTTTCTAGGTGTGTATTGACAGATGAGTTTGTGTGTTGAACACCCAGAAAACAAAATCATTTAATAGTTCCTAGGGGTGGGGATGCCTTCCAATTACAAACATTTTTTTTTATTTTCCATGTCAAAAAGAACCTGCAGGCCCTATAGCAGTTGCCTGGCAACCGGTGACCCTTTACAATACAAGCATAAGACGAGTCCAAAGCCAGGCCTATCACATGGCAGTCCCTGAATTCACAAGCAACACATCATGGACATTCCTACTGAACATGGAACTCTTCTCCTTTTCTCCACTGAGTGCAGGTAGGCCCTGAAATCTGGGGTATGCTTACAAAGGAGGGGTTGTTTACAGATGCACCACCCACAGGCCCGATCTCCAACTAGGACAGGTCAGAACAGTATTCCTAAGATTGGGCCAGTGCCAAGCTCTTAGGCTGGCTTTTACTTTTAAGAACCCATTCTACGAGGTTCTCTAATATTTATCACCTCAGCCCACAATACTGTGTATCAACCCTTGGGGATGCTTGGGGTGAGACAAACCCAGTCCAGATAGGCAATTGCCTGCCCACTTGCTGGAACACTACAACAGCAGCAGTGGAAATAAAGGAATCTCTGAGCTAGGAGAGACCGGTACAAAGTTTAAAATGTGAATACAATTCTACAAGTCTATTTCTGGGCAGCATGGTGGCTCAGGGATTAGCACTCTGGTCTTTGCAGCGCTAGGTCCCAGGTTTGAATCCCGGCCAGGGCACTATTTATATGGAGTTTGAAGGTTCTCCCCTCGTTTCGTTGGTTTCCTTCCAGGTACTCCCATTTCCTCACACATTCCAAAAACATGCGGTTAGATTAATTGGCTTCCCCCCCATATTGACCTTAGACTGTATTATAGACATATGACTATGTTAGGGACATTAGATTGTGTGCCCCTTTGAGGGACAGTTAGTGACATGACTATGGACTTTGTAAAGTTCTGCATAATAATAATGTCAGTGCTATATAAATACTGGATAATAATAAATAACTATAGGCTAAGCAAAAATTACATTTGTAGTAGGGACAGTCCTCTCTGGCAGGGTCTGTGGATAAATCATGTTCCAAGAACGACAATGAAATATATTGCATTTTACTATTTCTTAATGTGGCAGACTTTTTTTTAAATCTTTCTTTTTTTTTCATCTGAATGATCCTGTCCTAAGGTGACATTTACCGTATTTTTTGCCATATAGGACGCACTTTTTCTTCCCCAAAACTGGGGGGGGGAAAGTTGGTGCGTCTTAAGCTACGTACACACGGCAAATTTTTCTCGCCCGATAATCGGTATCGGCCAATTATCGGGCGAAAATCTGCCGTGTGTACAGTCGGTCGTCGTCCATCGTCCGACGACCGTCCTGGCGGATCCATGGACGATGGACGACGACCGATCCTAATGAAAGGGAAGGGGAGAGCGCGCAGCAGGGTGCTGCTCCGTCGCTCCCCCCCTCCCCTCTCCATAGAGCATGAACGGTGCTGTATGTACAGCATCGTTCATGCATCGTGCAGTCTTTTCTCGTTGGAAAGGATCGTGAAAGATCCTTTCCAACGAGAAAAATTGCAGGTGTGTACGCAGCTTTATACAACAAATGTGTTATAAAATAATTAAAATAAGATACTCACCCGATACCCGATCCTGCGTTTGTCTCCTCTCCTCGCTGGCTGCAGTGTGTGTCTCCTCCTGGCTGCAGTGCAGAGCGTAAGAAGCCGGCACAGCGCCCCCTGCTGATCCCTGCCCTAACTGCCGTACAGTGGAAAAAAAGGTAAGAACGGCACAAAGTGATCAGAAGGGGAATTTGAATGGCACAGAGTGATCAGAAGGGGAATAATCTTTCAGAATCTTTTTTTTCTTGATTTTCCTCCTTTAAAATTGGGTGCGTCTTATATTCCGGAGCGTCTTATACGGCGAAAAATACGGTACTCACTGTACTATATCTTTAGAAGAGTAGGGTTGTCAGCCCCAGTGATTTGAACTGTGTTTTTAGTAAACTAAAAAGGAACAAATAAGATTAGTTCAATTTTGGGGTTTCTATAAATTTTCTCACTTTGTACCAAACTTACTCGATATCATGATTACATTTTTCCAATATTTTTTATGTTGATGGATGTAAAATGAAAATAAAGAAGTTTGACATTGAAATTAGGTCTGTGCTCAAGCATTGCTGCATTTTATTCTATGCAGATTTTTTTTAAAAATACATATTTGCACAGAACTTTTCCAGTTCTGGTGATAATGGACTAGGTAGAAATATAGTTTTTTTTAGAACTAATAGACAAACTACTGTAAAAAAAGACACAAAGAGCCAGGTTCTGCCACGGGAAACATTTTGCAATGCAAACCAAAAACATAGTAATGCCACTGAGGGCAACAATATAAATCCACAATCCCTTTAAAAGGATGTTTGGTACATCAAGAGTAAGCCACATGGTGGGAGGCAGTGAAATGGAGAGCAGATGCTGGCTGGCGGCAACAAGATAGTGCTGTTACTTGGACCACTGAGCCAAAGCATGTCAGAGCATCGCCAAGGTGGGAGCTGCAGAATGAAAAGAAGCATTCTTTACACGAGACTGATGACTGCCCAGTGGGGAAACTTCTGATACCATCTTGAGAATTTGCTACTGGAGACGTTATTGAGCTTAGTGAACCTCTGTTAGGCTAGATGAGGTTGCTGCTTCAACACACTAGCTAACTAGCCTAGCTAGCTAGCCTAGCTAACCCTGATATCCCTGCACTGGACTTGCTATGTCCTTGGCATGCAGGTAAACCTGCCATGTTTACACACAGTCATTGATGTTCATTCTATGCCCTCCTCTGTGGATTTGGACTTTTTGGCCTTGTTACATGCCTTGCCCACCAAAGAGGACCCAGGGACTTTGTTTTCTCAGTTAGAGTCCTGACACGTGGCTGCAGTTAGACCAGCCTCTACAGCGGTGGCCAATGAACCAGATGATTTAGCAGTCATCTGATGGGGTGCTGAAGGGAAAACTATAACTGGAAAACTCTTCAGTGTTCTCATCTTAAAAAAGGCTGCTCTATACTTACAGATGGATGATTATCAGTCCATGCTCAAGCTGGTCATTGCAAGCTCATGTAACTTTTTGAACATGGACTCCTGCATACTAGATGACTGCATATTGAAGCCTCTAACTCCATTGGAAATACCTTGTTTGGAAGGCTTGCAAAGCTTTTATCAGGGTTTGTTTATTAAACATAGGTTTACACATAAACTGACCTATCAACAGGAGACCTCTGACCTGTTTTTTCATATCTAGACTCTTGAGCTTACCTACAAGCACACCCATAATAAAGAGAAAGGCAGGTAGATGGCAAGGAATTGACCTCTCTTTGTCTTGGCCAAGCTAGCTTGGCCAAATGTAGCAGGTTCTTTTTTTTTTTTTTTAATTTTAGTATTAAGATCAGTAAAATGTTAGCCAGTGATCCTTAACAAAAATGGAAACATAGCTGTTAGTAAAACACGCCACACATTTCATCACGCTAAAGACATTGGGCATCCAAGGCTGAAGAGTATACACTTTCGTCAGTGATCCTAGGGGATCAAGCAAACCTGGAATGAATTTTATAAAAGTAATTTGCTATTTGTTATAAAATCTTTGGTTTGCTGGATACGTCAGGTTCACTGATGAAAGCCTTGGAGAGCTTTAATAAATCAGGCAAATTGTAGCAACTTTCCATAGCTTCTATAAGGAGTTTTACAATATCCAGCACAGCTGATTCTTTCTCTCCCTCTCCCCTTCCTTCCTGGAACTCAAAGTCCCACTTCAGCCAATACTTCAGAAACAGTTAAGCCAATACTTTTTCGTTAAATGGACCACAAGTTCAAATATTTACCTTGGTGCCACATTATCTGACTCAAGTGCTGTAATTGAATTTCTAGTACAGATTCCTAATTCATTTTTAAAACTTTTCACTCATATTTTTAATTTTATACGGCGCAACAAAAGTGAATGAATTGAATTGGAGGCTACTATTTTATTCCAAATCAATGGGAGGTTTGGGAGTCCAGGATGAATCCTTGATGTGCCTCTCACTTGACTAGGGTAATAGATTGGTGTCACCATTCTGACTACAAATGGTGGGCTATATAGTCATTCACTAAGTCTGAGCTGCCATCTGCCATGGCTAAAGGGCCCCATTCCCCACTACATTAAATTATACCTCCCCCAAAGCTTAAATAATAATTAAATAAACTGTGGAGCTCAAACAGTTTACTTTGGGGTTGGCACATTGTTTTTCTATTACTTTGCTTGGTTACTGATGTATGTAATCACTGTCAATATTAATCCTCTTTCTTCTAAATAATAAATGTTATGAAAAACGTTCTTTAAATAGTACTGCTTGGAAATAAATGTGCTTTAATATATTGCTGTTTAGAAATAAATGTGATTTTAAAAGTGTTTTAAAACAGATATTCACAAATGGGAACAGGCAGTACATACTGTTTCAGTATTTTGAACTTTGGGGCAAATGAACATTGACATCTAAAAAACAGACTCAATAACACTTATGAACAAAGACAACTCTTGGATTTGTTCTACTGCCATTTTGTAACTTTAGTGATATCTACCAGGAACTATGTGGTTCAGACATTTTGGTGAACAATGTTTGGGAGAACAGTGTATTTATTAAAAATATTATACAAGGTGTGAGACAAAAGTTCCCAAAAAGATGCTATCCGGCTTTAACCTCCCTGGTGGTATCATTACTTTGTATTTTTAAATGTCAGATTGGTACATACCACCGATCAGTACATACCATTGGTACATTTAAAAATACTTCTAATTTTAAATTTCTCTCCAGTCCCGACCCCCGACGCATGCATGCCGCACACACGACACTTGCCCGTCCGACATCTGCATCCCCTAGCCTTGCGTCTCCAATGTTCACACGCCGGGATATGAGACCACAGGCATCATCAAGTGGCCACTGGTGCTGGTGCTGGGCCGGCATCGCTGGAGGACCTGGCGGGCTTGTGAGGACCAGGTAAGCCCTCAATTCAACCCCGAGTGTGGCTCGGCGTTACCACTTTTTGTAATGAAGTTTCACCCCAAGCTACACTCGGGAATACTGCCAGGGGGGTTAAAGGAATGTGCTATGCAGTGACGCGGCTAAATCTCTCCTCCAGTATCATTAGGAAACCAGTCTACAAGTTATAGCTATTGTTAAATATTATTAAACAGTATATTAGTACTTGCAAAATGTTGTTTTGAACTGGGAAACATGGGACTAGACACCCACCAAATGTTAAAACAAACATTTGGGGACAAAGCTAAGGGTCACACTCAAACCTAAGGGTAGTTCAAGTGGATTTAACACAGCAGTCCTGTTGCTCAAGAAAAATTAGTCTCAAGGGGAAAAGATTTAAGTTGGTAAATGAAATTAAAAGGATAATACACTGAAGGAGATGACAGAAAATGACTTTCATGGGTGCTTTTAAGCATTATAATTGCTCAGGGACTGGTGCAGCAATGCAACAGGAGACTAATTTGTAGGAAATACAGTCAGTTAATTTATTATGTAGGTGTACAATATTTATTAAACAAATTCTGGGAACTATTGGCTTGCACCTTGAATATGAATTAATATATATCCATATTATTATTATTTTATACATATGTGTGGATGACTCAGAACTAGAACATGGCAATGTCATCTGAAAAGAAGATTTTCTAACTTTTAACAGTTATGTAGTGCCAACTAACCTCTTAGTAAATTATTGTCTTGTATGAAACATTATTGCTTAATCAAAACTATGGCACTTTTAAATTATCTCTCACATTGTTGAGTTGCTTTATTGTTAACATTTCCCAGCCCTTGCATGCTTTCCCATTCCCTAGGATGCTTCCTTTTGCAAATGTTATTAACTACTTTCATCATCAGCCTAAAAGATCAAAAGACCAAAAATATATTTAGCTGTAAAATGGTGACTAATACATTCACTCACAGTATTTATTTCATTCACTCTTATGAATAATAAACTAGTACTTTTTGCTTACAAATAAGATATTCATTATCTATGGTATATAACTTTTTTTTTATACGGTCTAAATTAATATTGATTTAATATATTTGAGAGCTTCTTGATAGTAAAGAGGACCTCTGCATTTACTGAAATGGAACATTGGGGACCAATCAACAGGTTGCAGAGGACATTGTCATTTTGGCAGTTTATTTGAGAATACGCCTATTTAATGTACAGTGCTGCGTAATATGTTGGCGCTATATAAATCCTGTTTAATTATAATAATAATAATAATACTCTGTTACCTATAGGCAAGTTTAAACTAAAAGAAACTTGAAGAGGTCATTGTCAGTATTCTTATATGGGGGGGATCTATCCAAATGACTCAAACTGTTAACCCTTCAAATTTGTTTCTCTGGTCTTCAGTTCTGACTGCTTTCTAACTTTGTCTATTTTACCTTCCACATAGATGTATTCAGAACCCTTCCGGTACAGGTCAACTTTTGCTTTGGTACTCTCACTGGCCAAATACCCCAAAAGTTGGGTGCTGGAAATGCAAAAGCTTTCTAGGAACCGTTTGCCCAATCCTTATTAGTGGATAGACACTAATGTGCTCATATGGGTTTTTCAAGACCTGGCTTTTTCAACCTTTTTAGTCCAAAGGAATGTATTTATTAATTTTAGGTCCCAGGGAACACCTCTTTAAACCAGAATATTTGGGATCAGGGGGAAAATACTCAAGCGTTGGTGGGATGAATGTCTCTCCTTTAACATGGTGGTCAAAATGGCACCCCCACAGACAGTCAAAACAATAAATGTGCCCTGTAGTTGACTCTGCTATGTGGCATTAGCCCTGGAACTAGGCAGGCATAATCAAATGGGAAATCTATCAGCCACAGGTTATTGTCTGTTTTAGACTTTGATCATTCTAAACAGGAAATTTACTAGCCAACTATTTTGTTGTACACACCACTAATGGTACTTATCTGTCATGTCTCATACTATCAGCCCCCTGATGGTCATCACAGCAGTGCAGTTTATGCTCAAATAACGTTAGGTTTCTATCCAAAAACTATTATAAGAACATTCTGTATCTGCTTGCAATAAATAATCTGATTTACTGTTAATTTGGAGCTCCTTGTATTCTCACATTGTAAGTTTGAATTTGATTAGTTACTATGAGACATTACAGATAAATCTTTTTGAAGAAAGTTTAATAAGGCACATGTTTTTTTTTTTTTTAATTATGCTTTTTTTGTGTATAGCTAATGTTATTTTTATATATATATTTATAATAGTACATTTAATATGTATATAAAAAGATGTATAGTATAAGCACTTAGGCATATATTAGTATAGTATAGTAACCATAAATCATACACATGTTCAATGAGAAATGTATTTGCACAGATTGGTTACCTCTGAATAAGCAATTTAGCAAAAAGGTGTAAGCAGATATTACAGATATTATTTACTGGTTTTACCTTCCCAGTCTTTTACTAGTGGTATGATGTAAACTCTGAAGAAAACATTTACCAGTACCCTTTGGTAATTTTTCAGCCATTTATTGAATTGATTATAAAGATAACAAAGACATTTAGTTGTAACTTTCTTGTAAAAATGGAGATCCCACCAAAGACATTATCTGCATTGAATTTTAGTTTTCTCCCCATATTTGCATGAGACTTCCTGAAAACAGGTTGATGGACATGTTTTTAAATTGGCTCCATTGTGCATATGTGTAACTGGTAAATATGCCTAAAGGATTAGATTGCAGGCACTTTTGGTGGCCATGTGGTAAAGTAAATGCTTTTCTGTATTCTATAATGTGCTGCATAATAAGGCAAGGAGTCAAAGCTATTGGGATACAAGAAAAATATAAGAACATAGTGTTATTTTAAAATGACTTTCTGCATCTTCTTCATTACATGTTTGTAAATTAAACTCCGGAAACACAATAACATATATTGCAGCTTACTATATCCTAGATGTGGAAGCTGCAATTTCCCTTTTTTAATTCATTAACTTGTTTTAGAGTGGCCACGCTCACATCTTCACCCTATCCAGCATAACAACCTTTAAACATCAGCATTACTGATGAATTAAAGCATTACTCCACTAATACTTTTTAGGTATCCTAGTTTCAGGGATAAACTAACTTAATAAAACCTAACCATTGAAAGCTCCCCTGTCAGCATTAAACATTTTGTCTCAACCTTCTAACCACCTCTTTTGCTGGACTGTTTGGCCTGTTGTGTTATTATCATTGGCAGACTACATCATTGTTTTATTTAGCCTTGAGTTATGGTTTAAAGAAAGTTAACAAAACAGAATAACTGGTTAAATCATCACACAATAAAGTTAAGTAATGGAGGGGTTGGGACTCTACAATTCTCCAAAATTCTTAATGTGATGGGATAATTAAATTAGATTAAAACTATACCCATGTAAATCATTTAATGGTTGCATGAAAAAATCATAGAGCATATGAATGCCTATTTAGAGTTTTGAATAGTTTTAATACAGACATGCTATGCCTGGATGATCTACACTAGTGCTTTTCAAATAGGATTCCTCCCAAGGTTGCTAGGAGTTCCTTGAGCAGTGAAAAAATGTGTTCCTCTCAGGGCAGTTTAAGTGACACTATGATCTATTTGGCTATCTGTAAGGGTGGCATTCTTCCCATTGACCAGCCATATAAGGGGCATTTATCCCACTGACCCCCATGCTAATGTACTGTGAGATGTGGATATACGGAAGTAAATATAGAAAGGAATTCCCTGAAGACTTGAAAGTTATATCAAGGGTTCCCTGTATTAAAAGGTAAAAAAAGACTGATCTAAACTATGAGCTGAGTAAAATCTGTTGGACTCTTATGAGGTTCTAAACTTTGTGTATCACTACCTTTGCCATTTGAAAAAAAAGCCATCCAGTGTCATTAAAGAGGAGTTTCTGGTGGTGCAAACCTGGCTTACTTTTTCAAGTTCAATTTACTTAAATAGAACCTATCATAAGAAAAACATCATCTCATGTGACTTCAATGGTCACTTCTTTTACAATGCTAGTTTTCTGGTCATCTTTGGTTTGTCATTGACCCATAGCAAGCATGCAGTTAGAAGTGTGAATTATAATATGCCAGATTTAATAAGTCAGAAGGGTTAACAAACATAATAGATGGAGAATGACCATATTTTCAGTATGATAAATAAGCAGTAGAAGCCTTCAAATCTGTTCTATGAGAAGTTCATTCAAAGGTAAAACAATACTATATCGATCTATCTTCCGTATTTGCTAATTGTATCTAATATACACCTGTAACTATTTAAATTGAGTAAAGCATGCCATTAACATGAATCGTTCACCATAATTTCTGAAAATTCATTTAACATTTATTCTCTGAAATTCCAGAAGAAAACATGTAAAATGCAAATATATAGTAAAATAGTTAATTCTTGAAAATTCTGGTGCAATCAGAGTTAAACTGTTTAGTTGATGTATTTATCCTGATGACTTGCAGGCAGTGTCGCTGTCCAGCGTGCTGAATGTGTTTTCCTACTTATATTGTGTTCTGTTGCTCTCATTTAACCTGAAATGTACAATGATTGCTTTGTATGTTCAATGTCTGCACATAATAGATGCAACTGTACCCTTATATCAAGCATAAACTCCTATTTCTCTGATTTCCTATTCTTTTACTTCTTTATCATGATAAAATGTTATGTCCTATGCCATCATTTCATTTCAGAGTTGTAGCTTACCTCTATCAGTTGCGTACCTTTTTCAGTTGCTTTTTTGTCAGAGAAGAAAATCTTTTATTCCCAGGAAGGTCAAACTTCTCTGACTGCCCTGAATCTCTGTCTGATCCTGATTTCACAAAGGCTTCAGTTGCTCATTTTTAAGAGGGGGGAGTGACCAGGACTCCTTTTATTGTACGTCAAACCTCAATGAAGAATGCACAGATTTTTTTTTTCTTCCTTCTTACTAAATACCAGGTAATCCTCTATTAGCTCAATTCAGCATGGAATAGTCTCTAGTCTGTCACAAATAGGTTTATTGAGCTATGAGATATTATTGAACAAGTTGGGAAGCTTAAGCCAGGGGCACATTATTAACTATCCCCATGTGTCAAACTTTCGTCATCAGACAATTTTCACATAGTTAACTCTTCCAGAATCCAGCATGAGCTCTTATTTTACAAATAGAATCAATAGCAAAGTGTTATATACTTATGCCAGTTGCTACAGTCAGATAATGTTCGCTTTCCTGTTGATTATTAAGTATTCCAGTTTGGATACTTTTGTGTTTGGGTAATTATATGAGGTACTGTTCATGGCAGATATATTTCAGTATTTTCTTTAAATAGCTATTTTCTTTAACATACAAGCTCTGCAAATTTCATTTACATTAGATTATCATTTATGAATGGGATCCCATAAAATTTAAAAGCTGGAGTTTGCTTTGTTGGCCAATTAAATGAAATGTAAAAATCTACCAGTCTATCTAACACTTTTCTATCCACAGGTTAACCAAACTACTGTCCAAATATAGACATAATGGAAAAGTGAGAGTAGCAACCCTAACACAAAAACACAGGGTAAAAATAAACAGAAAAAAGCCTACAAAAATAAATTAATGCAGCTAACAAATATTATTTTGTACTCTTCATAATACTTTCTGTAGGGTGACAACTACCTGTCTCTGTCTTCTAATTGTATTCCTGTGCTGTCACCATTTACACATGATTCAGATGGAGACTATTAATATTAAGATTAGTAAACTGTATTTATATACCATATTACACAGTGTTGTACATTAGGGGTTGCAGATGACAGACAGATACAAACAATGACACAGGAGGAGGAGAGGACCCTGTCCAGAAGAGCATACAATCTAAGAGGTAGGGGAAGTAGCACACATTAGGGGGGTATAGAATGGTGAGTGAGTATTGAAGGTTTAAGAGACAGAAGAAGATGGGTAGGCAAGTAGGAGCAAGCCTAATAAGACGAGGAAGAGAATTCCAGAGAGTTGGACAGCTCTAGAAAAGTCCTGCGTGTGATGAGGTTGTAAGTGGGTAAGTGATTAGTAGGTCACTTGAGGAGTGAAGAGAGTGGCTAGGGAGTAGTTTGAAGGCAAAGCACAGGAGCTTGAATTTGATTCTAAGGTGAAATGGAAGCCAGTGTAGAGAACTACAAAGAGATGAAGCAAAAGAGGAGCAGTGGGAAGGATGGATGAGTCTGGCTGCAGCATTCATAATAGGAGAGAGTCGGGTTAGTGGAATACCAGAGAGGAGGAGGTTACAGTAGTCCAGACAAGAGATAAGAGCATGTACAAGGACTTTGGTGGTCTCTGGTGACAGGTAGGGGCGGATTTTGGAGATGTTGCACAGGTGAAAGTGACAGGACCTGGAAATGTTCTGAATATGGGAGGTAAAGCAGGGGGCACAATCGAAGGTAGCTGAGGGGTTGTTAACAGTTAGAGATATGTCAGGGGGCGATTTGGAATTTGAGCGGGGGAAGAGACTATAAGTTCTGTTTTTATCCTGGTTGAAATTCTATGATGAGATGGCTGACAGGCAGCAAGAAACTTTATCCAGGACAGAGGGGGACAAGTCGGGTGGACAGATAGATTTTAGTGTCATCAGCATACAAATGGTACTGGAAGGAGGATATGAGACTATCGAGTGAGGGGATGTACAGAGAAAAGAGAACCGGTCCAAGGACTGACCCTTGGGGAACACCAACAGGGAGTAGAGTGGGAGAGGAGAAATTAACATTGAAAGAAACTCGAAAGGAGCCGTCAGACAGATAGGAAGCAAACCAAGAGAGAGCAGTGTCACTGATACCAATAGAGTGCATGATTTTGATTAGAGGAGGAGGGAAAAGTTGCCTTGTGACTTAGCTCTGATGAGGTCCTTGGTCACTTTAGTAAGGGCTGTTTTAGTGGAATGGGCAGCTGGAAAGCCAGATTAAAGCAACTGTTTCAATCAACAGTTTGAAGGCATGATCTAAGGCAGTGGTCACCAACCTTTTCAGACCGACGGACCACTAAATTTAAAGAAACTTCCCCGTTAGTGATGTCATGATGCCAGAACCCGCCAACTCTCCCACCGCAAGTCTCAGCCTGTGATAGGAGCCTGGGATCTGTACAGGGGACATGGTCTGTGGCTGTGGCCTGTGCGTCCCCCCAGCAGGGTCCTTCTCCTGACCCTGCCCGGGGGTGCACCCGCCAGAGCCACGGACCACCAGTGGATGACTGGTGATCTAGGGATCATAGGACCTTAGACCAAGAAAAACATCTTGAGAAATGTCATGAAGCTGTCACTGGAATACATGCTTGTAGTCAGGAAATACAGCCAATATGCTGTAAGAGTTCTGCAACCTAATTGTCTACCAATTGAGATTTACATTAAGATCTCACAGTACAGTACATTCAGATGGAAGCTTATTGTGAAATATGGTAGATTTGTAAATAAAACTTGATTGGTTGTTAAAGACAATAGGATGAGATATTAGGAAAGCAAGGGGATATAAGCAGCAAATTGTAATAGGTAAAAATAGATAAAACAAGAAATGATTGTTAAATAATTCATTAGCCAAGCTCTTCACAAGATAAAAAAGTCATTTCTTTGACACCAAGTCATTGGTGCGCATAACTCCAGAAACCACAAGAGCAATAGAATGGAGATATGTTAATCATTTGCAATCAATTGAAAGATGTCCTTCCAAATGTGGGTGTCCGAGGACAAGCCTCATTACCATTATGAACAACTTATTTTTGTAAATGATGATAAATACATTTAGATTGTGTCTGCTCCAATTTAAGTTATTAAAGAAATATTCCATGAAACATTTCCATGCCTGTAGTTCCATATTGTTGGCCTGCATGCCACTAAAAGTGTGTATTGCCCCAAAAGATGTTCATTTTCAGATGATTTAATTTCACTGATTTCATCTTGTGACAGTGAAAAGAAAAAAAAGTTTACAATAAAAACACAGACTGCAAAAAAGACAGATGATGGTAATACCAGTTTTTCTACATTAGAGAAAATCAGGGTAGGACGTGCAAATTAATTTTAGTGCAAATTTAAATTTATAGTTTTTAGGGGATGGTGCAGCAAATCGGAAGAAAATAAATGTCTATAAGCAGTGTAATGGGCCAGTTAAAGAGGCCTATGACAAATAATACAAACAGACATTTTACCCCTTCTTCTGGAATTCAGCATCACTGTAGAATCTGAGAATCTTGGATTAGGTAGGGAGGCCAACAATAAATAGGTAGTAGACAGATCTAGCAAAGAATATTTCAATAACTATTTCTGGGAAACCACATCACCATAGCATCACCATCATGGACTGGGCTGGAAAGACATTAATAGGGTACAAAAAATATCATTATTTTATACTTTTTCCAGATGCACTATTAGCAATATCGTCTATGAATGAAAATTAATGAAATACCTTCATTATCTTCTAACTTTCTCTAATATCTTAGATATAGATAAATAATCTTAACATACTTAAACAGGAAGGATCCGGCTGGTATAGCTAGAGTAAGGTATAGTTTCTAAAGAAAATGAAAAGTTCAGATAAAGTAAACCTATGGCAATAGGTAACTACAGAATATGCTATCTACATTATGTAGTAAGCAGTAGCAGCCTCATATGTTTGCGTATAACCCAGGACCCTTTAAAATGTCCCATCTCATGCACTACTTGGACATTAGGGTCAATGTTCATAACATTGGGGCTGCTATATGGCATAGGTGGAGAAAAACAACAGGCGTTATCTGTTGACAACTGGCGCTTGTTGATATTTGCATAGCAGTACTCCCAAGTTTTAAGGCTGTGGAGGTATATTGGAACCTGGAATGGATTTCTTAAAAATAATTTGCTCCTAGTTGGCAATTGCTTTTAATCTTGGTCCTGATCCATTTCAAGTGTGACAATATGGGTTGTGGCTCACCCTACAGATAGAAAGAATGAGGGACCAGGGTTTTTCTGTTTGGGGCCAAGTGCCCTTTCCTGGTTTTAAAAATATAGATATTCCAATTTTTGGCAGGTCGTTTCAGAATAGACAGGCAATGTCCCTTATGCAATAAAATAACCTTACCTGCCTAAATTCATTTTTTTATTCACACACCTGTCCTCAGTCACTGGCTTTGTCATCTTTATCTGGTCCACCTCTGGGTGTTGAATCTTCATGTTGATTGACGGGGCTGCAAGGATTTAACTCCCTGTGGATGCTTTTATTTAGTCTCAGCAGCCCTGGGGGATGCCTGAATACTTGGCATATCCCAGCATCCTACAAAGTGATGTGCAAGGACATCACTATCTTGCCTGCTCAAAATTTTGGAATGCAAAATTATAGTTTCGCTAACAAAAATCTATCGTGGATAATTAAACCTATTCAAGGTTGGGAGAAGCATTGGAGGAACATTTCTGATGACTTTCTTGATCATGAGGGTAGCAGCTGTCACTGGGGCAGGAAATCATAATAAAATTAAAGTAATGTATTGATGTGAGGGGTTCTAACCCTTCTTTCATAGTTATGTACCTGCATTGAAGCTTGTTTACAATATATCAGGAATTAAAGACCAGATATGTATTGTGGGAGAAATATAGCGCTTATGCTGTGTAGATATAGATCCCTTGCTGTGTATGGATCCCTTGCTAGTAACTATATGAAATACGTTTTTACATTATGAACTCGCCTGTTTAATAACTAGTAATTAAAATCAATAGTAAATAAACAAATTGAACCAATGCTGCTGAAAAGAAACCTTATCCTTCATGTAATAATTACACCAGGGAACTTTACATTTAGGTAGTAGGAGAGAATTTCTAGATTCCTTATCTAATGATGATAATATTTTTACATAATGTGGACACTTTTGCATATATATATATATATAGATATATATATATATATATATATAGATAGTGCTATGCAGTATATACAATCTGGAACTGATCTGGTGGGAGTTAAGTTGCCATTCCATCATGACCATCACCAACTGATTACTAATATGTCTCTATTTAAGACAATTTACAGTATCTGCACAATGCATTAAAAAGGATACAATATATTCTTTTTCCAGCTCACTCAGATTTTCTTGCTACCTTACATTATGGATGGCAACTAATTAATCTTTAGTAACTTTATATTCTGGTGTAGCTACAACTGCTATAAAAGTTACATCCTATTCTGCAGGAGTTCTTACAACAGGTGTGCAATATTTACTTTATTTTAAGAATATTGATAGATTAAAAAGGTTTCCTAGCAAAACCGTTTTCCTAATTGCTATTATTGATCGTCACAAAATTGTATAACAAATGTCCACAGTATAATCCTAAATCATTAAACTCAGGCAGTTAACAATGGTAAACCAAAAACGTACCACAGAAACCACGGTAAGAAGGAATTCATATATTGTAATATATGGCAATGTGTTGATGACAAAATCAAGTGCACACAACATTGTCATATTTATTGTTATTAATTATAATATTGATTTTTAAAAAGTCAGTGTGAATGCAGGCTGTAGAAAAAAACATGTTTGCTTTCAGATTTTAATTTGTGTTTGATTTCTGGTTATGCAAGGAGATAATAGTAATGATGATAAAGAGGTGACACTTCTACAATCTGGGTGAAGTCTAGAAGTGTCAAAGCTTTGGTGTCAGTCATAAAGTGCTTTCTGCAAGCAGACATGCTTAAAAAATGTAATTTTTTAAATATTCAGATATGAGTCTAAAAAATCAACTCATACCAGTGTTCTGAGCACCAAAAGTGTATACTTTTACAGTGGAGATCTATAGTTAGACATTGTTATGAACTCACAAGAGACTTATGAGGTCAGTCAGTTGTCAGGACAGCACCTATAAAGCTTAAAAAATAATTAGTATACTTTTTTTAGACACATACACAAAACTCAAGAACAAAAATGTAATATATTACTGCTTACACGTGCTAAGGTGTGATTGTTTATTTTAGTTTGTTTTTTTTTTCACTTTACTTCACCTTTATCCTTTTATTTTCACTTGGTAATAATATCAGTAACACATTTCTTGTATTCAGCTGACAACACTCACTCACAGAACTAAAGCAATGAAGTAGCTGCTGATCTGCTCATCTCCATGACATTTGGGGTGGGGGGGGGGGGGGGGGTTAGACCATAGAAGAAATCTGTACCATAGTACAGTATTTAGTGTATATATATTAAATAAAATAGTAGTATATTCTGAGACTAATTTTCTCTTATAATGGCATTAGAAAAGAAACGTTGGTTTATACTCAGGTCACACCAGTAGATGGTGGTCTGTCCTCATGTAAAGTGTGTAACCAACACTCTCTGCTGTTTTTATACAGTGAATAATGTCACAGCACTATCTACTGGTGGCCAACAATATTGCACAAAAGAATATTTAGGAGCAAGTGATTTATTACAACCAACTTAAAACTAGAAAATACTTTAACCTGTAAATGGAGGAATACAGATATACAGACTGAGCCCATGTGATTTTAATTTGTTTACCCTTGTTTTTGAATAAAGACATTATGTATGTATTCATTTACAATAATTTTAATTACAATCATATCAATTGCTGTTTTAAATGCTAGCAAGAGTGACAGCTCCATTTTGTCTTGTGTCAAACATGTTCCAGTATTTTCAGGTAAAAATAAGTACCTGAGTAAATATATTTGTATTGGCTTATATTTGAGTACAGTATTTTTCTGTAATTATACAAATGTATTCAGCTTGAAAAAAGAAAACAAATCTAGCCATCACTCACAATTTAGAAGTAAGTGTGCAGTATACTGTTAACACCATATTCAGCTTTGTTCCTGTGACAAGGACTTGTAATGAGACAAACCATTGAACCTGTAAGCCATAAACAATGCAGAAAGTTTTTCTAAACACTTCTAATTGTCATATCAGTTTTGTGGAATAAGTTATTTAATTGCTTGCTTGGTCCAATAATAGATCTTTAATTAACTGAACACAAGACAGATACATTTGTTTTAGCCCTGGATTTAAATCAAAATACCATTTTGCAGGATTATATTATCTCAGCCGCTTTTCAAACAGTATTGAATTTTTTGATGATTTCAAACAGTATATCTAATTATTTGAGTTTTCCAGCACTAATGCAAATTATTCCTACCAATGTTCTACTCCATGCACTAAATGTGCTGTGATGTATGGTTCATAGGCCAAGCTTGCCAAGTTATATTGACCTCAAACAACATGAAGTACTCTATTTATAAAGCAGGGAATCTGACATTCACTAAAACATTACTACGATCGAAACACATGGACCTGGAAGATTTTCCACCAGAGATTGTTTTGGTTAGGTTGTTAGGTGTTAGGTTCACTGCTTTAAAAAAAAAACTAAATTGTATATAGTTGTCTATAAGAACTCCAAAGAAGAATCTAGTTCAATCTATATTCATGCATAATTTAATTCATTACAAAATAAAGATAATATTTATAAACATTTAAGCAAATTTCTGTTTTTAATGCAACCAATGTTATGTACTACTGTAAATAAGCATTAGTGTACTGTCAAAGTAGAGCAGAATGCTTATTATGGAGCCAATTTGTAATTGTGATGATTGTAATTTGTAATAGAACGTGTTTACTTATCCCCACAAACAGCTGCTTATTGCTGAAAATACCCCACGATGCATACAATATAAATAAAATGCAGAACACAGTGTGAGGCCTTTGATGACTGGCATGTCTGCAGTATAATGCTGCAGGAATCACTTACAGATGGAGAGCGCTGGCGGCTATGCTATGGATGACACCATAGACCACCTGACTGTGAAAGCCCTGACAAAGACCACAGTCAGGACCTCTTGAGCATCAATGATATTATCAGTCTACTATACAGTATATTTTGTCATCTACAGCATTTGGTATCCAGCTGATTCTGAATATACCATACTATACAAACAGCCTAAGACAGGGGTGTCAAACTCAAATACACAGTGGGACAAAATTTAAAAACTTAGACGAAGTAGCTGGTCAAACTTGAAACTGGAATAGCACTGCTACCACAATTCCCTGTGTCAAGAAAACCATTGCGGGGCCTAATGTTATGAGTGGCTGGAATTCCCTCTTCACTGAAATAGCACCACTACTACAATTCCATGCATCTATAAAACAGTCCAATGCGGGGCCACAGGTAGGCAGAGAGGCCCCTGGTCTATAGACGCGAGTGATGCCGCTACTACAATTCCCAACATAACTTGCGTCTATAAAACAGTCCAATGCGGGGCCACGCATAGGCACAGAGGCCGCTGGTCTATAGACGCGAGTGATGCTACTACAACAATTCCCGGCATAACTTGCAACAATAAAACAGTCCAATGCGGGGCCACGCATAGGCCGCTGGTCTATAGACGCGAGTGATGCCAGGAATTGTAGTAGTGGCGCTGTATTATTTCACTGGCGGGCCAGCTGCAGTTCATCTTTTGGATTCCTTTGGGGTCCAAAAAAAAGGATGTTGCGGGCAAGATTTGGCTTCCATCCTTTTGGAATTTATAAAGTTTTTACATTTTCTGAATAAAGAAAGTCTTTTATAAGCGTTTCTAATACCTTTGAACGGGACTGTGAACAACTAGTGATAGCAAGACTCCTCTATAAATAACCATTTTTTTCCCATGTTGATTGCTTTTGTATCTACGAATACAGAAAATGGGCTAATATATTTTTAATTGCCTTTTTTACAATGTATAAATCAGATTTGTGTTGAAGAGCACATTTTAGATCTTATGATTCCTTAACACCCCATCATTTTATATATTTTGCCTTGTTGAATTAAATGGTGGTATTTGCATTTCTTTAAGCCACACAATATTTGCCCTACTGTTTTTCAAATCTGTTTTTGTTGATCAAATATAATACAATTTTAGTAAAAACTAGTGCAATAAAATACCCAGTTTTTGGTGAGTTAAAGAACTGGAACATTGCAAGCTTCAAATTGTAAAGACTTGTGAAACTGTGAGAAGACATATTACCCAACATTGTCCATAGGCAACAGTTAAAAAGCTCTTATAGTTAGTTATTCTAGAGTTAACCATGAACGATGGCTGTAACACTATAGCACTCAATGGATATGATTTAGGTGTTCATTTACCAAAGGGCAATGTTACCTAGCAATAGATACTTGTTCAGCCAATGTGGTTCACTTTGCAAAGAATACCCAATCACATGCTGGAAAATCTATAAAAAACAGCATTATCTTTTGCATGTATTTGGATGGTTGAAAACGGCTAGTGAACTAAGTGAAATATCTTTTGCAAGGAAATAATTCACTATGCTATGTAACAGGCAATATTCCTTTATATACTTTTATACTTCACAGGGAAGATCAGCATAGCTCTAGCACACTAATCAGATCAATAGAAACAGTTTTTTAGTTACATAATAAAAATGTACTCCCCATTTATATATTTGGGCCAATCCATGCCTTAAAGTATAACCAAGGTCTAGATATCTAAATATAGGCACTAATATGCAACAGCTAGGCATTTTTCCTGTCTGTCCTTTCCTCTGGGATTATCCAGCATTTACCCTTTTTTAACCAAGGAGCCCAGAAAGTAACTTCATGAACAACCTATCCCAGCACTCCACCCTCCACCATGCCCAATCACTGTATATGAAAGAACACATCCATGGCACCCTTCATACATGATGCTTTTCTATATAATCAGCAACCAGTCAGTAGATTGCTGAGTTTACATGTGAACCACACAGAGGCCAACAAGGAGAAGCAATGTTCCTTTTACTTGTTTAATCTGCTGATCACTTGCCAAATATACAGAAAAATCATACATGTCCACAAGAATGCAAGGGATGCATTATTTCATATTACACTGTGAGAAAGAAATGTGCTTCTCCCTTGTGACTGCATTACTTATCAACACATTTTAGGAGAATCAAACTGTATCAACAGGCAACTCGGGGATTAGGAGGAAACAGTCACCTGAGAACAGGATTAAAGAAGAGGCAGGAAGAGGGGGGTTGACGAGTATATTCTTATCACTGTACAAAAAATTTATTACCAAAGTCAAAACATGGTTAAATTGTATTGTTTCATAATATTTTTTTAAGTTCGTTTTATCTTCTATCCTTTTTGCTTACTTACAGTATGTGCTCATTCCATTTCTATCCTGTAGTTAGAATTTGACAGCTCTGAACTCGGAGATACTTTCCAAATCTCATTTGAGTTTTCAAATCTACCATCGCTCCCCACCCTGAAATTTCATGTTGAAACTGGGCACCCTGGAAAGAAGATTTAAGCTTGGGTCACATTTGGGGGCACCTTCCTCAGCATAAAAGTGATCAGGAAGCTGTACAGCTGCCCAAATCACTTCTATAAGAAAGTCAGCAGCCTTGTTTGCAAGTGTTGCTGTTACTGGTATTAGGAATACATCTATATCAGTGAAAGAGTTAATCATTGTTTTTATCAAATCCTGAATTGGCTGAAATATGTAAGCATGCAGTACAGTTTTAAGATGTTATGTACTAATAGATAGCTATGGATTAGACTGGTGTGCTGGAAATATGGACTGGAATTTTGGAATCGTGCTGGACATGGTTAAAAAAAAAAAGGTTATTATTCAAGTATTAACTTTTTAAACTGAGTTGGAAATTCATTAAGCAGATTAGTTTTCATAGGTTCTCCCCTAAAATCCCCTGAGGAAGCCTATACTGGTCAAACGTTGGGAGTCGGGATCCAGTTTTACTATATATATATATATATATATATATATATATATATATATACACATAATTTATTCCACTTTTACTTTGGCAGTTTAACTTTGTCTAGAAGTGAACCCCTGTAACCATTTTATTGTCTTTAATATTTGTACATAAATGTATCTAGTCATAAATCTCCTGCTTTTCTATTTTTCTTATTTCAAACTACCTATGACATTAGGGGTTTGGCTGCTATATACACCTTGGAGGTATTTGGAAACACCCACTGTTGTTTTTAAGCATAGTATTCATAATGACCTTGCAGCTACATCAAAAGAGATGATAGACACAGAAAACTTTAATCCCACTTTGCTAAGGGTAAGTAAGTACTATGGGGCCTATTTTTAAAGCAGTGAAAATCACCATTCTCTGGTGTGGAACTAAGCCAAATAAATTAAATTATTTAAAACAAATGGACCTAAAAAATTCTTTCCCAGACAATGTTTTCTAAATATCTGGTTCACTGCTCTTCAAATAGACCGCTAAGTCCAATGTAATTCTGTGAAATTAGGCCAGGTCTTTGAATGTTATCAACATCTGTAAAACTTGAATGGTCTTTGGTCAAACATAATCACCACTGCACAGTCATGTAGAACAGGACAAATAACACACCTTTATAATAAAAAGTAATTGCAGGTAATTGATATGAAATGTAAAAATGAAATAGTGCATTGGGTACTTTAGATGGGGCGTGAGGACTATCTATTTAATATATGCTCCATGTAGAGGTTATTTTTATTATCCCATGTGTGCTTTATCCTCTTTTGTAGTGGTCATACTTTCTCAGGTTCCAGATATTTGTTTGACCTTAGGAGTGTGATTGGGTAGGGCAGTTTTATAAATCCAATGTATACATGGGGTAGGACTTAAATCAAAATACCATTTTGCAGGATTAAATTGTCTCAGCCGCCTTTCGAACAATATTGAATTTCTTGATGATTTCAAACAGCATATCTAATTATTGAGTTTTTCAGCACTAATGCAAATTATTCCTACCAATGTTCTACTATATGCACTAAATGTGCTGTGATGTATGGTTCATACACAGAACTTGCCAAGTTATATTGACCTCAAACAACATGAAGGGCTCTATTTATAAAGCAGGGAATCTGACATTCACTGAAACATTACTACGATCGAAACGCATGGACCTGGAAGATTTTCCACCACAGATTATTTTAGTGGATGTTAGGTTCACTGCTTTAAAAAAAAAAACTAAATTGTATATAATTGTTTATAGGAACTCAGAAGAAGAATCTAGTTCGATCTATATTTATGCATATTTTAATTCATTACAAAATAAAAATAATATTTATAAATATTTAGGCAAATATCTGTTTTTAATGCAACCAATGTTATCCCATGTGTCCTTTTTCCTCTTTTGTAGTGGTTATACTTTCTCAGGTTCTAGATATTTGATTGACCTTAGGAGTGTGATTGGGCAGTTTTATAAATCCAATGTGTACATGGGGTAGGACTTAAAGAAGTTTTGTATTGCTTTGTTTTTCCTTTGTTTTCTTTTTTGAATTGATTTGTTTTGTATTTTGCAGTATAGCGGTAATTAACATAACTTTTCTTGGTTATATTCCTGCAATAACTGTTTGGTGCCACATGTTGTGATTCATGTGAACTGTTTATAAAATTTAATAAAGAAATGCTCCAAAAAAAAATAATTGCAGTCATGCAGTTTAGTTTTGTTTTCCCACTTTTAGCATAACAAAAGGAGATGCATTTTCTGAATTCTCCCATGTGTTATAGGGCTGACGATGATGTTGTAAATGGCCATGATAGGTCTGAGTAAAAATAAAGAGCAAAAATAAATAAATAAATCTTTTGGAAATAAAAATATTATATTATCAGCTTCTATGTGATCAGATGTTTTTTAATAGCAAGTGCAGTTTGTTTTAATCCAGTTCTGTAATGTTAACCATTGAAGAGTTCTTTTTTTTTTTTACTCTCCTATATGTTTTAGAAGGATGCTTTATTAATGCTTTCAAAGGAAAATACATCAAAAATTCTGTCAGGATTCAATTTCATGCATAACATCTTTAATCTATGGAAAATGCATTAAACATAATTTTATTGCCATCAGCTTCCAAAGTGTTAAAAAAAAAAGCAAGCATGCATGACCATATTGTAGAGGGGGTAGAGTCTGACGCAGTTTAATATTGATAAGGCTCTTGACGTCATGGAATGTTAGAATGCAGGGGCTGATTTAACACCACCCTAGGCAAAGTTTTCTATTACTGTCCCAATAGTTTGTACTTTATGTTCACGCTATTTTCCTAATCACAGTGCACACAAAACACATGGCTCACTTTTACAGCTGTTTTAGGATATTTTATATGCAACAGAAAACATTTTATCATCTCCTTTAAAGTTCAGATGTTAAGTTGTAAACATTAAAACTAATGTTGTGGTCTTCTGCTATCTCCCTGACCATACCTTATTTTATTTTTATACCCTCATCAACCATCATTACATGAGAGAGTCTAAAATAAAGGGTTTTTTAAGGATGTCATTAGACACACACATAAATGTACATTTCATATGGATGTGAGCAGAAGCTTGTAACCATTGACTCCCCCCATCCGGTCACAGTTAAAAGTCAAATTAGCTAAACAACATAGGTCTTCTTATGAAGTTTGCAATAAGAGCAGTAAAATGCTGCTCATCACCATCCATTGCCAATTGCAGTGTATCTTTGTCCAACAGCTTGCCAGAAAGTCAGGACAGAAATAATCTTGCAGACATTGCAGTGACTCTCTACAGCATCTGTATGAAGCTTTATAATGTCCACTATAGCCCATTTGGTCTCCTCAGGGCCCCATACTTCTGATTGCCTATCCTTCAACTCTCATTGGGGACTTGAGGATCCATGGTAAGTAATTAATGCATCTGCAACCATTTTTTTGTTCTTTTCTACTGGACAACCTTCCCTCATTTGCAATGACAAAAATTTGTTTTAGGAAGAAAAAACACTCCAAAAGAGTAACTTAGGTTATGCACATTCTGAGTGTCCTTCCAGATTATTATCATTAATACTGTATTAAACTAAAGGGGGTATGCACATTGGGGATAGAGCACATTGTTTCACTCCTCCATTATATATTTGTCCCGAATTGCTGTATGTCTTGCAATTTGTTGACAATATATCCCTTTCCTAATAAAATGATATTAAAAAAGTGACAAGGGAATCAGGGAGCACCTCTTTAAAAAAATGTGTTCAGCAACAGAAGCCTCCCCATTTTCTCAGTACAGGTTTCCTTAGAATTAGATCTAAAGCCAAAAATGATTTTTTTTCAGTTTTGGATAGAGTAGGGAACAATTAAATTGTTAGTTTTTCAGGTATTAGTCTAGGCTTTGTTGCTGTCTGCCTGTTTGTGGAAATTTGCCCTGATTTAATTTCCCGGAGACGTAACAGCAAGTAAGAGAAAATCTCTCCAAAGGAGGAAGAGGACCTCTTTTAAATAGCTGTCACCATGCCAGACCCCTTCATCTGAATATTTCCCTTCTATTCCTGTTTTAATATTAATATTATGTAATAATTACCCAACATTTTGGATTTCCCATCATTGGCTGCCCTGGTGGCAATGGTTGCCAGGACTAGTAAAGAAGCGAGACTGTAATAAACATCAGGAAGGGGTTATACCTCATCCCCACTTATTCCATGACATTAAAAACTTTATTTTTCGATTTATTTAGAGTAAGTAGCCCATTCTCATTCACGTGGTCTTTTTACTTTGTGATAGAGACACAGTAGGGGAAATCATCCTAAAGTAAAGGAAAATCTCACTTTTGGCAACTGACACCCAACATCCTAATTGTAATTTGCCATTTATCTTATGACAACTGCATAATCGATTTTCCTCATTGCAATAGCCGTGAAAGCCAAGCTGTAATGCTACATCCATCACATACTGCAGATGTCTTACTTTTAATCCATTCTTTTTAATTATTCAAACGTAAGAATGAATCCAGAAATACATTTTTTGCTTCTGTGATCATCCTATTCACTTTACTAATGGAGCTACTTGTACGTCTGTCTTCTGTTTTTTCTAATTTTCTAATCAGATTTCAGTCTCTGAAACTGCATGAAACTTAAATTCAAAACTCAGCAGGATTTCAGAATATTATAGCTGGAGTATTTTTAATACATTTTAGTTATACAAAAAATGTGATCCTGTTGTAGATGTAACTTTTATAAACTTTCTGTTTTTAACTAAGCCGGTTAGTGAGTCTGTCTTCTCACTGCTAAAATTTAATGCAACTTATCAATCAAATAACAAGGTACACATATGTTCAGTTTTCTGAAGTTAAACAGCCAGAAATGATACTGAAAACATTTACAAAACCATAATACCAAAGATGTGTTCCTCCATAATATTCACTGAAATAAATAGCATCAAATAAACTGCTGAGGCCACAAAATTATTTCCATCTTTGTCTTGGGGTTTAAGCCATAGCTGGAACTATTTTGCACAGATTAGAGAAACTGTTTCTAAGACTTTCTGTCCCAGTCTGCAAACATATTTAGGGTCCGATTATTGTATGTCTTATGCATAAAAAATGTAAATGCAATAAAGTGAATTATTTTGGGTGTTAACGAGTGAATGCAATGCTCCTTGTATACATTGCAGTGTGCTATCATTCCTTTTCATCGGCACCCCAAAACCATGGAGTAAACCATTGCACCCGTCCCTCAGTTCAAGGGAGCGAAATAAAAATTGCCTATTTTTTTTTTTCTACATATGTTGACGGGATGAGTTAGAAATGTTTTCGATGCATGAATCCATGAAAGGCCTATTGTAAATTAAGAGACAACGCAATATAAGGCACAATGTGCCTAAGAAAGCATGCATGAATATGTGCATAATTGTAAATTAAAATTTATGTAAATTGCTGTTAGTAGGTATGTATTAGAAATTATTATGCCTTCCAAGTAGGTTACTAACCCTGAATTGCTAATCCTAATGCTTAACACATGGCCTAGAAACTCTTTGTGGGCAGCCCACCATGTTCTGGATTAGAGTGTCAAAATGCTTTCTGTGTTTCCACTTATCCTCATATTTTGAATGCACCTAAATACACAAAGATGCAATGCTATTGTCCAACTCTCTGGGAGCCTCAAAGGTGGAACTATATATAATTTTCATACTATCCTCTACTGAATTAAAGCATTCACAGTTTTTTGATTCTAGGTGCCAAGAATGCAATGGGATCCAGGTAATAATCTGGTTGGCCACCTCCAATCCAAAACATAGTTCAAAATAATATAAAGTAAATAAGTTATTGAGCTTTCAGACAATATTGATAATCAATCATTTTTCTTTTCTAGGCACAGCTTCCATCCATATTTTATGTTCTGTTTACGTAAAAACAAAAATCAGGGTAAATTTTAACCTGATCATTTAGCAAAATTGATTTTCAGTCTTTATGGAAATGTTCACCCAGGTTAGTGAGATGCAACTCTGCTGACTTCATCCACTTATCATGCGGAGTTATGATTCACTTTGGTAGGTGAAAAGCCTGAACATCTTAAGTAGTGTAATCCCAATGTTACTCGAGGATACATCTCAAGGTACTAAAACACTGTTTTTTAAGGGCCTGGGAACAGTGGACAACCTATTTTTCCAAAAATACCTTTCTATTATAATGCTTAACAAAACATTTTACAATGTACACTGACTGAAGGATCTATCCTAGAAGCACCATAATTAGATCTTTGAACTTACAGGAAAAAAGTGTTACAACAGCAAAATATCAATCTTTATAGGTACAAATTTTTTCACCTCCATTATTTCTTAATTGAACATTATGGAAAACGATTTTCATGTATCTCTAAAGAGCCATTACTGAAACTCATATACTTCATGTAATAGCAAGCCAAGATATCAATGAGTTAATATAGTTTGTGAATAGAGAGTGCTACCTTTAGCATATGATGAGTCTATTCATCTTTGAATTAAGTATTTCTTATTATCTACACAGAAATAAAGAATCACCCCTTAATTTCATAAGGCAATTTTATTGCATGCTTGAATTAGAAAGGTGTAACATGCAATATAGCAAACGTCTCTTGGGATGGTTGATGATGAAGCTAAATAGTTCCTTGGTGAAATATCAACGTAATGCATTATACCCATATTAGAAGAAAATGTCTTAACATTCCTAGAGAACATAAAGCTTGAATTGCGCAGGAAATAACAATGGAACCTGACCTACTTGTGAACCTCATTGTAATGACTTGGTTCTATTAGTGTATTAGCTGTGGGTTTGAAAAGCAATGATTTTCTAAATGGTATCAAGTAGTAATCTCGGTATGAATGAAAATAAGGCAAGGCGTTCTACAACGTTATAGAACTGCGACACAAGTGCAATCCAAGCAGCATATGAAGTGTGAAAATATTACAAATAACAGTAACAGGAAGGAATTAGGGTTGCTATTTGGAAATTTACAGAAATTTAAAATGATGATGTAAATGAAAAAGTGGATTAAATAATAAAATTCCACTGAAATAAATAGTAAGATAAATACTATTTTTATGGTAACAGGAAAGGTAAAGCAGTTAAACATTGTACCATGTCAACCATAAATAGCATTTGGAAAGTAGAGAAGTTGGCAATATCTTTTACATAGTTACATAGTTAGGTTGAAAAAAGACATAAGTTTATCTAGTTCAACCACTAGGGAAAAAATATATCCCAGATAAAAACCCTACAAAAAAAGCTGATTCAGAGTAAGACAAAAAAATCCCTATAAAGCCTAAAAAATTCCTTCCTGATCTCTTGAGGCAGTAGGATGTTCCCTGCTTTACCAGTCTCTGTTGTCTTTACGTTAATACCAATATATTTTTGCACTTCTAGAAAAACATACAGCAATCTATAGTTATTGCTAAAACTACTTCCTGTGGGAACTTATTCCACAATACTTCATACCTGGAGAGTGCCCCTTGTCCTTTATAATAACCTTAAAGTAAATAATTGGAAAGAGAGTTCTCTATATGGACCGTTTATATATTTATACAGGGTGATCATATCCCCCCTTAAATCTCTTCTAAAGGGAGAATAGATTCAGTTCAGCTAATCTCTCCTCATAGCTGAGCTCCTCCATTCCTTTTATTAGTTTAGTTGCCCTTCTCTGCACTCTCTCCAATTCCACAATGTCCTTTTTGTGAACTGGTGCCCAAAACTGGACTGCATATTCCAGATGTGTTCTGACCAATGCTTTGTACAGGGGCAGGATAATATCTCCATCTCTGCAGTCTATTCCACTTTTAATACAAGAAAGTACTTTGCTAGCATTGTATGCTAATATTAAATATATGATCACCAAGAACCCCCAGATTCTTTTCTATTTTTGACTTCCATTTTTGAGGTTAGGGATTGATTAAATGGTTGGGAGGAGTGAGGAAAGGGTTTTAAAAAAGGAATAGATCGAAAGCAGGGGGGTCATTTTGAAGAAAGTAAAGAGTTGGGTGCACTTACCATGTCCTCTTTAACTAAGCTTTTGGATTGTCTGCATGCAAAAGCCATGGCTCAGGGTGAGGTATGGTTGCATATTGCTAGGGGAGGTGTAGGGTCCTCCAGCTGGGGGCCCGATGAGGTTGCGGATTTGGAGGGCACACCCTCTGGAGTGCCTGAGCACTGATACTCTCTCCTGGGCTTGGCGCCACTTAGGGAGTCCCTTAGAAGACTTTCTGAGCTCCCCTGCCAGGCAGTCATCTGCCACAGAGGAGTCAAAGCCCGGAAGGAATCCCTATCGCAGGTGGAGCCCACAAGTGCGGGAGCAGAGGTCTCTCCCTTTGGCCTCCAGCCCTGCTACATTGCAGGATCAGGAATACATGCCCTCATTGCCCCACCTGGCAGGGTGTATCACCTTGCAGTGGGAGAGTTCAGCCACACAGTGTGGTGGTTAGGGTGTGCTCTGGCCTGGGTCCTGCTGTGGGTAGAGGCACAGGAATTGTGCGTGCTGAGGGGGAAGGAGCTGAGAAGAATCCCACTCTGCCCAGGACATCTTCTGCCAGGGGATCTTGTCTGGCACCGTGAATGGGAAATTTGTTGACACCACTGGGCCAACCAGAGGTGGTGACGGCTAAGTTGATGAAGAAGTTGGAGAGGATGGGCGATCCGTTCCAGGCTGTCCCAGTGCAGGTGATGTCCCCATTGAGTTTAGTGTCCAAAAAGGAACGGGAAGTTCTGTTTACATCATCATTTTTTTCATCATCATTTGTTTCCTCTGGACGAGTTGGTGAACGTGGTGATAGATCCAGGATTGCGGTTGGTGTCCTACACGCCTTTTGATGCTGCGGTTAGGTGGGTGTCACACTTAGGAGGTGGGGCATTAGTGGAGAAGGCGAACATTGAATCAGCCTTTCACCTTTTGTTGGTACATCCGGAGAGTTTGCAAGGTGGCAAGGTTCCACTTTTGTGGCCTATGTTTGCCTATGGGTTCAATATCATGTGCCTCTATGGAAGCATTCGGTTCATTTCTGGAATGGATCTGGAGCTGTTCATGGACACGGCAGTGTCCATCAGTTATGGGGCATAATTTCAGTGAAAGAAGAATGAGGAGGTCTGACTGGTTGAGTGGAAGAAGGTGGGTTTGCTGGGAAACGTGTTGCTGGAATTGTTCTTCATTGTAGTGTTGGTGGAGCTGTGGGGCATTTACTAGCGAATAAGAAGCTTTGATTCCACTGTGATAATTTGGGGGTGGTGCAGACAGTGAAACGTTTTTCTGACTCATCGCTGCCAGTTATTTGTCTGATGCGGTACTTGGTTTTGCATTGTATACAGTTCATTGTGTTGATTTATGCTCAGTTCAATGGGACTCATATTGGGTATTGGTGCTAGAGGCAGAAACGTCCGGTCGGCCTTGCAGAAAGGTACTTTGAATGCTTGTGCTGAAACCTTGTCAGGTTTAATTTAGGGCTCGGTTAGGAAGGGGACTTTGCAAGCTTACGCTACAGTATGGAGGGAATGGCACTTGCTGTATGGGAAGTTGGAGCAGAGTCAGAGGTCAGAGGAGAGGTATTTGAGCAGGGTTGCAGAAGGATTGTCCTTTTCTTAGTTGGCAGATAACTGGGTTGGCTTTCTTATGGGTTGCTTTTAGTGGGTTACTTTATGGGTCCAAAATGGGACGACATAAGAAATTGGAGGTGGAGCTGTGGCAGTACTTGGGAAGTGGAATTGGAACCAATATGTGGTGTTATGTATACAGGAAGCTATTCAGCAAGCCCTCTGGGTGTTGGGGGAGCATGCAAGTGTGAGGTTATCGCTCACGCACAGTGTTGGTTGAGATTTTTGGGGGCATTATTGGGCATTATTGATGAGAAATAGATGGGAGAGACATCTCTTCAAATTAAATGTACAGGATGTTTAATTTAGTAGTGGTTGTTAAAAGGGGGCTGCAAGAAAGGTCTTTATTCCTGAGCTGGTGGAATAAGGTGCGGCTAGGAACAATTACATATGGGTGCAAACTTCCAAAAAGTGGCATAGTTGGGTGAGCCTGCCTTTGTGGACTCAAACAATGTTATGGTACTGTCGATACTGTTATTTGTTTGTTTGTGATATTTGTTTATGGTTGTAGTGTGGTATTGTCATTAAGACCTGGTTATTTAAAATGTTTGATTTAAATGGGTTAATTTTAAAAGGGGGTATGGCAATGAAGCAGCTCGAGAGGCCATTTACGAAATAGAGTGTCTTGTGGTTATTGAAGGGGAATGGTGTCAGGATGAGAGAACCAAGAGGTTTGGTAAAGGGTGATGAACATCATAGCTACCTGAGTCATGTAATGTGCCTTAAAAAAAGAAAGATTTCCTGAAAGAAACATGAAGCCTACAATGCTACCCTCACATTTAATAAATTAAAATGAGGCCAAGTTTTTTTGGTACATAGTGTTTGAACAATATAGCTCACTTGCTTTGTAAAGTGTCCTACTCCAGTTCTGCAATGTCCATGAGTCTCCTCATCGCTCCGGTGCAGGTGCTTACATCTTCTCCCCGTTCCTTTTTGGGTTCAGGAGTCGTAGGCTATGTACACGTTAGACTTTTGTGGTTGGAATGGATCTTTTACAATCCTTTCCAACATCAAGAGACTTAAAGATGCATGAATGAGTGCTGTACATGCAGCGCCATTCTGCTCCATGGGGATAGGGAAGAAGGGAGAACAAGCGAGTCGGGGAAATGGTCAGGTGGAAAACCCAGCACCATCTGACCACCTATCACCAATTGGTTTTGTTGTATGAATCACTTTAACAACAATATAATTACTCACTGCCTAAAAATCCCTCCTATTCTCTTCTTTTGTTAAATTACATGATTCAGAATATACTAAAGCTAGAAAATCAGCATAATTCTCAGGTAGCTGGCATTTTTCGAAGGAGGTTAGCAATATATGCTTTTATATTTCTATTAGGAATGTGTTTACTATACAATTTTTGTAAGTGCTGGTAGGGAATGCCCAAAATTAATTAAGAAGCACAGCTTTATGCTGTATACTCTTTACGCAGTTGTGTATGTTACATTTGACTTCTGTGACAAATGACTACAGGTTACAGTTACATAAAAAAGATTTTAAGCCCTTTGTAACTGTCCTTGATTTTTGCATGAATGGATACTAAACTTTGGTTTGAATTTCATCCAATTAAACTATAATATTTTAGATCTTAAATTCAGTGTAAGTGGACTCAGGTAGACAAAGAAAGAATGGAGGTGGGGTTTGGTAGTTTTTTGCTCTATAAACAAATGCACACAAAATTACTTCTAACAGCCTAAAGCCTTGTGTTTAGGAGGGTTTTGGCTTGTATTAATAGTAAATTAGTTTTATATTAGTTTGATACACTTCTAAGATTAGTTTGAATGTATTGGCAGGTAAATTTTAGCTGCAGGTAATCTCCTTCTGATATGCACTGACCTGCTTCAATATGTATCCAAAACCATATATAGATAGCGTTCAAAAGATTAAAACCCTGATCAAGGTCTTACTGCTGTCTGCTGGGGTAACCACTGTCACAAAAACTTCCCAAAAGGGCATAGAAAAACAAAAAGAGTCTGACATACCTTTATGAAGCATTATGATGGAAGTATAGATGGGTGTTGTGAGCTGATAGTCAAGTTATGCATTGGTCAGAGGACAATAATCATTGGATTTCAGTTGCTTCAAGGCCCAGATGACATGTTCCATCCTTCAAGTTAAAACTAGAGTGTGTTTAGAGAAGGCAACAACCATCTAAGAGCCCTGTCAGCTACTTTGATGTTTCCTCCTTGTAGATAACTACTATTTAAGAACTTAGCAAGTGGTGGACACCTAAGGTTAAAAGGGAACCCAAGTTGTGGCAAACTTGGAAGTCATCCCTTTTTTTATCAGTAAATCCCAAGTACATGTCAAATCTGTAGCTGTTGCATTTAAACTGCTAACTTTTGAATGTTTACAAAATAGCATAAAAAAGTTCTCATTATTACCTCCTTGTTTAAAAGATAATAATACAACAGTACAACAGTTCTTGTCTGCATAAAAAAACTGCTATTCCCAAAAAAACAAGAAATACTTAATACTTTGCTTTTCCATCCTCTTGATATAATTGCACAGATCAAGCTGAGGTTAAGGACAACGCTGATTCATACTGAACATATTCTAGATTAAGAATCATTATCAAGGAATGCATTCTGGCTAAAGTACATCATGTTTTTGTCTTAAAAGGGGTCGTTAGTGAAAGAGGGCTCAGGTGTCTGGTAATTAAATGTTATGTACTAATTCCTTAAAAGGGAGAGCTCCAGAATTAGTGTTTTTTTTTACATTAAATGCAACCCCATTTAGCAGAAATATTTGTCCAAGATCTACTTACCTTCTCTAGCACTGTCCCCTGCATTCCCTACCTATCTGCTGTGAGCCCAGGCTGTTTATGAATGATCTCTTGGAGGTACATAATTATACTTATACAATACAGTAAGGCTGGTTTTCTTTTAAAAAAAATTCTGTCTCAGAAGTTTCTTGCAACCTTCAATCCACTGGAGCTTAACATACAATGTACAGTTCAAAACTAGGCAAAAAACAGGGTTTATCTTTAAGGAGACACTCTTTTCTCAGGAAGTGGCCCATATTCGCTTAGTTGTTTTTATCTGTTTTAGTTTCTTTCATTTTATTATTGAGCATCACAACTCTTTTTTTTTTTTTACATTAAACAAGTTTTACACAATTTCACCTGAAAAGGTGAACCCATTTTTCTAATTCCATTTAGAAAAGAGTGTTTAAATTAGTGTAATTAGTTATATGGCTGTGTTCTATGTTGTGTTTGAAAATACTTTTATTATAGTTTACATTTGAATATATTTATGCTGCAGGTTGTGAGAGAATCGTCCTAATTTCATGTGTGTTGCTGAGCACATTGAGCTTTTCATTTGACGTCAGCAGTTTAGATGACACGGACAGTCTAATCCCTGAAGAAGAACACGAAGTGCTCGAAACGCATTGGATAATGAAAGCAGCCTTTTAAGTGATCCCAGAGTAACACCCGCTGAACAGCCAGCTATCATTAGGGGTTTTAATGATGCCTTTAATTATGAGTTACGTACAGTTTCTAACATTCTCAAATGCTGGTGATATTCTATTTTGAAGTGAGCTTACCTGCTTTTTGTTCTATGGGTCCCTCAGAATATAAATACATAAGTAAAGAATGGGGATATGGGAATAAAGATTCTGTTAGAGCTGAGAGCGAATGTAAATCGTGACTCAACTTTTTAGTAACCACCCAAAAACAGCTGGGTGGTTACTGAAAAGTTCTGGGTGGTGCACCCAGCTAAAAGGGACTGGGGAGAACACTGTAGAATATTTTGCATTAACAAACATTGCCCAACAATGTTCATTTGGTTCATAGTGCAGAACCTGGGTTATTAGGCACAAATAAGATAACCCCATTTTGTGTTTGAATGTTTTCATTAAAGTATTCAATTACCATACATAGGCTACTCAACAAAGCACATACTTAAATAAAATACGTCATTCTAAAGTAGATATACTCATTATTTTAAAACAGATTGTTGTACCAGTTCCCCAACATTTGCAGTGTAGAACAATTCCAATAAAGATATATTTTTCAGTTTGAAAGTATTAGATGCATACATTTTTTGGGGCTTATAAGTGATTTGTAAAGTGTCCTACTCCAGTTCTGCAATGTCCATCAGTTTCCTCATCGCTCCGATGCAGGTGCTTACATCTTCTTAAAGCTGCATGAGTGCTGTACATGCATATAAATGTTGTATGCACCTTATATAATTATAAATAGTCTTTATTGGAATCGTTCTACATTGCAAATGTTGATGAACTGGTACAACATTCATGGTTTGTTGGGTACTCATATACATTAAAATTATATATTTTATTTAAGTATGTAATTTTGTTTATGCAAAAATCTAACCCCCCCCCCCCTCCCATTATTGCTATGTCCCAAAGTGTAAAATACATCTAGGAAGACAGTACTGGTTCCTTATTTACATTAGAAGTGTTGGATGGTCTGTTCTTGTTCTTCATTGAGACAGTGGCAAAGTGGATGACAGTGTAAACCATATCATTGAGTAATGGTTAAAAAAACATACCAGAAGCCAAAGAAATTGTTAAATCATACCCAGTTTTTCATTGTAGCTTGTTAGTAGATGATCACACTTGCAAATAAGCAATAAGGTACAGTGAAAGCAACACTGAAATCAAACTGTGCATTTAAAATGAAACTAAGATATAGATTTCCCTCAAAATATTACATTGCATTGGAGACAACATTAATTAAAAATAAAATCCAATACAATGATCTCCCAATAAAAACAAATTCAAGTATTTTTCAAATTTTTAGGTACTTGTGCAATTTATAATGTTGCATAGTAAAGAAAAAACATAAACAAATCAAATTACAAAGAGTCTCAACATGCACCTAAAGGAAGTTTCGAAAAGTAGACATTTCTCATATAGAAGACTTAAGCTATTATTACTGAGGAGTCGTGCAGAACATGTTTTATATATGATGTTTTCATTTTTCACTGCAAAGCACTTATAATAATTTAGGAGCCATTTTCACTGGAGTTGGTAAAGCCTACAGTATTTATTCTTAGGGGGTGACTTACTAAAGTGAAGGCAAATTGCTTTGTGTTGCAAATCATATGCACATACCTAGATATTTGAATTAAGTTTGGGTTCACTTCACATTAGTAAGTGACCTGATAAATATACAGAGAAACCATGAAAAGCAATGTTCGAAATGAAAAGAATTACTTGTATTTTCCTAATAAAATTCACTGCAGAAATCTTTAAACCTTTTATAGGAAATATCAGTTGGTAAGTCTGTGTCATCTAGAGATCAGGAAAATGTATTACTTAATACCATACCACACTATATCTAGTTTAAAAACCTTTAAAGAGACCCAGTCACCAATCTAAAAGTGCAAAGAGAAATCTAGTATTTTAAATACCTGCAGTTTGCAGTAAATATATATATATATATATATATATATATATATATATATCATTCAATTGTAATGAGCCCCTGAACTTGCATAGGGAATTTGATTGCTCTGGGAAAGTCACTTCTCTAGCAGAGACCATCCTTTCCTTGAACAATATAGCCTTCCCGTCCTCTGGAAATGTCTAATTGCTTTCTGTTCCAGCTCATGTCCACCACCCCTACCTTTTATACATACATTTTTAAGTGGCTTCCAGGGGAGGAACAAAGAGAAATACTATAAAGTGTCACTGAGCCACAGCTTATAGTTTGCTTGGCATGCTAACAAGATGGCGTTGCCCAGCAGCAGAAGTTTCAGGTCTTTTAGATGCCAACATAAGGATGGCTTTTACCGGGAAAAACATGTATCAAACTTGATCAATGCACATATAAACTTATAGAATAAGGATGAACTTATTAGTCTGGTGACAAGGTCTCTTTATCTATTTAACCACATGTGCTTTTGTAATAGGTATACTATTGCACCAACTTTTTAGTATGTGCATAGGAAATAAAGGAAAAGGGAATGCATATTGATGATATGAAATATCTATATCAGTGTCAATTTATACAGGCCAACTGTCATGAACTGTAGTCGATTACTAAAATGTCAGCCTGGAGGGCCATGTCTGTCATGTAATTCACCATAGCAGTAAACGTTTCTTATATATGACCATGCATATTGTTCCTTTTTTTGATATTATTGGTGACACAATTACAGCAATGTAATGGAGAATAAAATACATGAAAGCCATATAGAAACCCAATGTAGTATCAAGTAAAATGATTAGTGTTGTTGTTTAGGAAGTCCTATTAGGTATGTGTAATGTTTAGAAACTTGAAGAGTTGACTGCACAACATGAATGTTGACTCCTCGTTATCTTTTAGGTACCTCAGATACATCTACATTCTTTTGTAATTTATTAGGGACAGAAAAGTAAAATCTTCTTAACTCCAGTCACACATTGCAAGTCTACTGAATGCATTTCTAGATAACATCACTGAAAACCAAATTAGATATTTGATTGTATTTCACCTTTGTAAAATTCATCCTGAAACACTATGCTAGTAAAACATAACATATTTCTATAGAACTAGAAATATCTCCTTTAAGATCCTAAAAAGTATTTACTAATTTACATTCCCTGCTGCCATATTATGAGCAGTTGCAATGAAAATCTTTTTTTGTTTTTTGTTCATATTGAATAAACACTGTTGTACAATAATTTAAGTTTGGTATTTGGAAGTAATCATTTGGTATTCCAGCAATGGTACTGACATCTTAATAACCTTGTATTCCATTTATTTCAAATCAGACTTTACTGAGTAAATTAAATGCATTGCTTTGAAATTATTTCTACTAAAGAAATTAAAATACAAGGTAGTAAAATATGCAAAAAAAGTAAAATAGGTGTAAAAGTCTTTAAAAAATATTAATGGAAGTGACATCTATTTAATATTATCATAAATGGCAGTAGCTCATGTGGTAGGGTGTTATGGGTTGTTTTTCTTTGCTCAGTTTTTGGGATTTACCAAGCTTTGTGACATTTAAAGAAGTCTGAAGTCTATAATGTCATTAAGCTAATTAGCGTTAAGGACCTTCACCAAATACCCATTAATGCCCATCAAGGGTGAAGGTAACACCTATTATTATCTGTAAGAAAGCAAAGTATTTCAAAGACACAAAGTTTATAAAGAAAATCAAAAGCATAAAAACTATGGACTGAACATTGACTAAATAAAGGAAGCACTAACAAATTTCTGAAAGATTCAGACACTTATGCTAATAGTGGGATTCACCCAGGGGTGTAGTCGAAAAAAAGAAGAGGAGGCACGGTAAATGTGCCTGCCTCACTATACCCCTGCTTATGTGTTACTCAGAGGGGAAGAAACTCCCCCCAGAGTGAAATCATGATACCAGAACCCGCCCACTGGAGCAACCCCCCAACTGCCCTGAGCCTGCAATTCCATGGTCTGCAAGAGATGTGGTCGGCGGCTCTGGCTGGTGTGCCCCCCCCCCGTGAGGTCCCTTTCCTGACCCACAGGAGTCGGACCAGCCAGAGCCACAGACCACCAAAGAATTCTTTACAAAATAGGAGTGGGCACACGTGCCCATTCCTGAAAAAAGTGAGGGCACAGCATTCCCACCCGTGCCCGCCCCTCTACACCTCTGGATTCACCTGACTTTTTTAATTGGTTAAAAGGGAGCCATTTCTCACCTCTACCCCTTTGTATAAAAACAGATAAAATGTTAATAAAAAAGTAAGAGTATATGAGGGTATTTTCTTACAATTATCACTACATTACCCTGAGTTTTTTTTTTTTTTTATTTGATCTATTGTACAACTGACATGGTACCATGCTTCAACATAATAAATATACCAGAAACATTTTGTGGCCTTTTAGGTTTGTGTTTTTAAAGTAGCACAATAAATATTGCCCTCTGTCATGTCTACATCATCATTAAATAGGATTTGGTTAGATTTTTTTGATTGAAGTTATTCTGATGTTGTATATAAAACTTTCTAGGTGGACACCTTATGAAGAAGACAAGGTTTTAGGGACAATTTCCAGTTTGAATCACCTAATCCAAGGACCCTTTGAAGTGGGTAAATCTAATTTTGTGTATAAACTTTCCAATTCATTATGTGCAAATATATAACCTAACCATAAGTAATTTAAAAACCCAAAAGAATCAACCCATAGAGTACACATACAATCAGCTTGATAAAGGGCATTGAAGTAACCAATGCATTTAATAACAGGTATTAAGTCATCAGTACCACCATTTATCTAGAAGTTCTTATTGCCTGTCATTCTTTATTCTAACTTTTGTATACAAATAATGGAAATACCAAATGCATAGAATAGTTCCTGTCTTCAGATAATTGTGTAGGGTGTAAAGATTGTAGTAAATTTCTTGAATTGAAGTATATGTGCTGGATTAGACCCGGTTTGCAAAGCTGTCAGTTGCCACTAAATACCTAAAAGTGTGTGTTCTAGAATGAAATTACTGAGCATCTCCATTGCCTGGTGCCCCTGGAAGAAAGTTATTATGGGGCATTTCAGCATTCGTTTGTGAAATAAAAAGCTGTGTTGAATTATGACTGAAGACCTCTAAACGTGAGCTTTACAAACTCAATTATTTTACATCTTAAAAATATCTATACATCTAGGTTAGGAATAGGTATCAGGAGACAATTTAAAAATGGCATAAACGTCTTACTTACATATAAGGTTTTCAGACAATATGTCTGATTTGTTATGATGCAACAATGACATAATGAAATGCATTACATGTAATTATACAATGATATTCCCAGTCTTTTATATATAAATACAGTCAAACCTCCGATGTGTGCCTTACAAATGATAAACTTGAAGTCTTCTGCACCCTTCTATTAGTCAGTGAATTTGCCCATTCTAGCTATGAGCCTATAGTGAAGAATGGGAGGCACGAGGGGAGCGTGCAAAGCTAACATGGGACATGGTCACTGTTTTCTTGTCAGAGCACCCTATATTCTGGGGTCTTAGGGCACTCTAAAACTAATCATAAAAGACATGAAGGGATCTAGAGATGCCAGTTACACTATGGGGTCTACTTATAAAGCAGTGACTCTGACATTCCCTGGTGGAGAATCTTCCAGGTTTATGCGTTTCAATGGCGGAAACTGATCCTCCACCAGGGAATATTTCAATAAATGTCAGATTCACTGCTTTAAAAATAGACCCCTATGTGTGTTTTATATAGTCATAAACTCACTAATATAAACATTTCCTATTTCTATGTAACAAAATCTATTGCAACTAAATGAATTTGTGACATAACATGAGTAGAAAAGAACATTATAATAAAAAAGCAAATGCACCAAAAATAGAAAAGCTTAGAAAAAAAAAGTGTAAATCAGTGGATTGACTGTATCATTCGCGTCATACACCTACATTACCGCATTAAATAATACGATTATGCAAGGAATTACATATTTACATGCATGTGGGAGACAATCAAGTGATAACAGAAATGTGCATATGAGCTTGGCACTTTTGTGATTAATTTGAATGAGTAGCTATATTTCTGCTTTCATACATTATGTACAAAATTTCCATGACAGAAAAAATGGAGCTTAACCATTAATAGAATTATTACATATATATTCATTTACAGTATATTTTAATAAAGGTGTACTTTTTGGTTTCAAGCATACAAACCTTTGATCATCCGTGTTGTGCCAAAATTTCCTGCATTTACATGCTTAGTCTTCTCTAATAATGTATGCAAGCCCAACGTGCCAACCCTACATGCTAGAAAAAAGAGAGGGGGCAAGTGTGTATGTGTGTGCACGTATATTTTTTTGTTCTTTTTCATGTATGTGATATATATAACATATATGACATACATACAGTATATACATATATAAATATATGCATATATTTATATGTAGTTTAATATATTGTTTTACATACACATAAAGCTTTTGTCATCCGAAAATCTTTCAATACATCATATTTAAAGTCCTATTTTCATATTTACATGTCCTTAATATTTTGCTTTTAATTTGTATGACTTCATGTCCACTCTGTCAGTGCAGAGAAATCATGGCTTAGATTTTGAAAAAATGTTTTTTTTTCTGGGTTGAAAGATTGCAAAGCGTGTAATTCTTCCATGTTCAGTGATAGTATCACCGTCTTCCACATTGGTTGGACATGGTTGGTTCAATAGCTACATCTACGGTATGTTTAATTTTGTTTGTCTGTTTAGTGCTATGCCATGCAACTTTGCTCTTTTCTTCAGTAAAAAAAAAAAATCATGCCTTGGTTTTCCTTAGTGTTCTTTGAGAAGAGTTAGCCATGCTTAAGTTCAACGAAGCATACTGAGTGCCAACCGATGGTTTTCATTTTTCAACCATAGATTTTCAGAAAAAACTATTGCACCTTTATTTTAAAATGTTATATTGTAGGCTGAATTGGAGTTCAGAAGAGTTATTGGTGAGTAGGCCTTTACATTCTGAGAAAAAAGCCAATGAGGACATTACGTCAAAACATCAAAGGCTTGAATTTGATGGCCATGAATGAAATGGAGTGGTGATTCCCCATATGTGACATTGGAGTCCTCGACCAATGGGTGTAGGAAGACAACATCTGCGTGACCTCATATTCCAGACTGAGAGGGGTCGTATCTTCTCTTTTTGACGTTTCTTCCATGATGTATCAAAAAAAGGTAGAAAAAAAGGCAGAGAATCGTTAGAGGTATTTAATAAACACCAAATAAACAAGCAATGGTTGTTTTTATGGCAGAGAATGCAGATCACCATAAGGTAGTGTTGCAGAAAATTGTGTACTATAATCAGAACTTTACAGTCACCTATAACACCAATATAAATAATGTAATAATGAAGCAGTGTATTTTTATTTAGACATATTTTATGTGTGCTGCATATTAGATGTCAGTGATGACACTGCAGCTTCGCTGTTGTAATAAATAGGATAAAATACCATTTGGTGAGTGCCCCTCTACCATGCAATCCAGCCATATTATACAGAAAAAATTGAAGGAGAATGGTCATCCAATGGTTAGTAAAGTAAATTTGTAGCCATGTGTACAACAATTTAGTTAAAAATGGTAAGTGCGTTAAGCGGTGATGTTCATTCTCCTTGCGCAGCATAATTGCATACTAAAATAGAGCATAACATTAAAGTGCAACAACAAACAATGGGTGCAACCTCCCCATAATCTGGCTTTATGTGGGGCATCAAGCAGAAGGGCTCATGCATTCAATCTGGATACACTTGGCATATGCACCACTACCGCCCTTAGATTAGCATGCAAAAACACAGAACAGTAGTTTCAGAATATGCATTTGCAGCCATGTGTTCTGTGAGACACTTGTGAAAAGTTTGGTTGGGTTATAAACAAAAAAAGTGATTCTCTATACGTTTTTCACAAGATAAAAGCAGGCAGTTTTTCAACTTTTATGAGATACAAGCACAAAAATTTATATGCAATGTTAAACCTGTAAAAGTTACAGTGCACAGGCCCATAACCCCAATAAAATGAACACATCACAATACAAAATGCACAATAATGAATTAGATTTTCTTGTTTACATCAAATATAAATACAACTCACAGACTATCCCATAAATACCATGATAAATTATATATTGTACTATAGTGTGTGCATATTGTTATTTACACTAATGCTACACACAAATTGATGCCACTGATGCCAGTAAAGAGTACATATCAAATTCATCTCCAAGTAGTAACACTTATAGCTTAACTTTGTATGTTATTGGGAAACTTTTTGTGAATTGATTGCACTTTAAAATGAAAGTACCGCCACTTTAAAATATTTCTACAGCATAACAACCAACCATGTTTAATATTCTATCCTAAAAAGCGAATTTGAAATTTTACAAAAATTGTAAGCAAATCTTGTTTCCAACAAAGGCAAAAAAAAGTTAATAAACATCCCCCTTCCCATTGGAGCCTTTAGATAAACTTTGTAAGCTCCAAGTTACACCTGCACCCAGGTTCCCATTTTAAGCTCCTGTATTATAAAATGTATTTCATGGCAGGAAGGTGACAGAGTCAGTAAAGGGTTTAATTGTTGAAAATTTTTACTAAAATACCCCCAGATGTTTCCTCCACCCTATACTATATACCTACATACAGCAAACACAATTCAGGTTCATAAACAGCACCCTGTGGTGCATTAAATTATCAATAATGCCCCCACTTATTGTCTAAATTCACCCTTAGCCCCACGTGGAATCTGGATACATGCAAGCTTGCCCAGCTCTTCCACAGCGTAATGCAATTTCCTATAAACATGGCATGAGGGTTTGCCTAACAAAGTTCAAACATGGACTTTTCAGAAATGCGTACTATACTATTAGAACCAGTAATCATACCAGTTATACTCTGTGGGTGGAGGGAATTCATTACAGAGAAAGGTTTACTCTACAATCCACAGAATAACCAGAAAACACAGAACAGAGGCACAGAATATCTTTTAAACTAAAATTTTCCTGCAGGACACAAGGTGCAAAATAATCAGGTAAACACAGATCACAGCTATATCGTACAACAAGCAATGTGAATTTTCATTAGGTTTTCTTAGTCTGTCAAATAGTTTGTGTTTTTGTCTTGAAAGTTTCAGGGTAAAATAAAACCCCCAATATAAAAATGTGTTTAAAGGAGGATTCACACAACTTTTAACTACAATTTTTACTGACTAAGTGTAAATGTGTAATTCTCATTAAAAATAAGAAAAGTCTCCCCTTAAAATACTGATAATTTTACACTTATGATCCATCTGTTGTTTACTGGATTGAATTTAATTTAAGTACAAGGTAAGGTAAATACTTTGTAATCTATTTTAAAGGAAAAATTCTAAGCTAAGGTTAGCTAAGGCTAAGGTTCAGTGTTGGGGTTTAATAGATACTGGTGGGTTAAAATACCCACTGATGATCATGTCATATAATTTACTGTTTCACAAGGCAGGTAAAGTTCTTTACCTTTGGATAATTTGAGGCTTTTTGGATAGCTTGAAGCTATTGGGAAAAAAAGCCATACATGTGCCACCTTTCCAGATCCCTTCAAAGACAGTTACATTAGATGTTTCCAAAATGTAAAACAGCACAAATAAAAACACATAGCAACATACACTCTCATATGTATTTTAGTGTGAACACATAGCAACTGAAGCCAAACAAAACTCATGCCAAGGTCTCCTTGGACCCACCATATCGACATCTACCTCTACAAACAGCCTTTCTCAATTGTTATTCTCATGTGTGCATAAAACTTTAGTGTATAGAAAGTCAAAATCATTGCTAGCTAGTAATGTTTTAATAATGTGTAAGCACATTAGGAAGTCCCATAAAAGGTAAGCATTCCCCTGAATGTGAAATATCTCTGTACGGTAACAGGAGGTATACCCCTGAATAGTATATCCCTGAATGGGAAATTAATATTAGCATTAGTAGATAAATTTATACCTCCTGTCACCTTACATGTCACCATTTTCCTCCTCCTCCACTGAAGTTCTGCAAACTATAGGTTTTCATATTTTTGCTTACTTAAACATTAAACCTACCCTAAGATATGCTAACAATTTATATTTTATTATGTACATATATATCAATCCTATACCTAAATACAGTTTTTGAGTACAACACATACCTTCTGTACCTCAACTGTTTTATGGAATCTTTCTACATAGTTTACACTAGTTTGAAACCGATACACATTGAATGTCTGTTCATTAGTATAGGTCTACACTGTAATATGTGATGATATTATTGGATTAATGATGGTTAAACTGTTATACGAATGACCATGAATTTCACATATGTGAATCCTTGGAGTGATATGTACATAAGAACTCCTTTACTGACTAGCTATTGTATTGCAATTTGGTTTATACTTCACATCTCTACCTTCCACAAGAAAGCGTATAACAGCGAAAATTGTCAGGAAACAGACTTTTGCGTTCTTCTCTCTGAACTTTCTTCACCTAGATTGTGGTGACATTAGTATTACTCTGGCTAGTGCCCATTTGGGCGAATTTTCACAGTACTAATTTTTGATTATTATCATATTTTCCTTTTCAAATAGGTAAAGATTACTTATATTTGCCAAAAGCCCCCCTTCTCTGCCTGTTCTCATTTGTTCTCTAACCGATTTCGGGCTGGCAACAATTAATATGTCTGTACACAGCTTTTTCACACGTAAATGTAATGCTTTGTGCATAGGCACTGCAAATTTTTCAAGTTGGCATTCTCAGGATGAATGCATCACCACAATATATATCGAGACAAACATACACAACAGAAATAGGTCACTTTATCTAATACATGAATTGATAAATGGAGTCAGATTAGTTTGAATTTTGCAATGACATACACATAGTATAATATACCCTCAACCAAATATTAGGATTGGAGAAATAAAATATCCTAGAATTTAAATCAGAACTTCAGGTTTTGTGTAAATTGAATTAAAGTTTTCTATCCGCTTCTGCTTCCTATCCGCTTTTCTATTCACTTCTTCCTCTCCATTGTTCTTTTGCTTTAAAGAAGATTATGCTTCTCACAATCTCCTCCTGAACTTTATCCTCAGCAGAGTCATTTCTGGTCTAAGTGATGGACAGCATAATCCAGACACCCCCTCATCATCTTGCCTGTTAGAGACACTCCCCCTATTTTTCCCATCATCTTGCTTGCCCACACCATTTATTGATGTTGTTGGCACCGTTCTGCATGTAACAATCTACGAGCACCCACTTTTAGTGGCTAAATTACTTGCACTGAATTTGCCAATGATCTTTGCAAATTTGCAAAAATGAGATGTAAAAGGGGTGTCATAATACTATGTCAGCATTGTAAACACTGCAATACGCCCCCTGCACTATAAAACCTATCCACAAACCTATTCTTTAGCCTGCCCATAACCCCACCTGCATGTGCAACTTGTCTGTGCTTATAATTTTAATTACTATAATTATAGTTAAATTTATATCTGCAGTTTAATTAAATCATCTGATTATTTAAATAGGATTATTGCTCACTTGTTACCAAAAAATATCAAAAGAATTCAAAATCTAAACACAAAGTAGCTAATAACTCACTAATGCCCACACAAGACATATCCTATGGACAATACAGCACACCACCAACACCTTAATTGGGTTTATTTAACATTTTCACACTGGCAAACAGAAGTCCATGATACCAATTCCCATCCACCAAACTCTACATGTAAGATTAGTTTAATGTTTCCCAACTCTTCAAAATCAACATGCACTTTAAGCTGTGAGCTAGGCCAGGCCAATTATTGAGGTTCTGCTACAGTGTATATATAGTTGGTTATGTATATAAGTTGGTTATCTATTCCTTTAATATTAGCATCAACCAATATAATATAATTTTAATATTTTGTCAAATAAATGACACTTTTGGTGCAAAGATAAGATCTTAGCTTTCTGACATTAAAATAGAATGCAGGTATATCAAAACTGGATAGGTACCACCTCTTAGCAACACTACGCTGTTGATATGCATTATACAACATATAATATCAACTTTTATCCTCTAATCAGACCCAGCAGGACTACATTTTTTATTCTAAATAGTTGTATAATAATATTAATTTTAAAATATGAAAATTTAGCTTGAACATAAAGTATTATAGTTTATATGTATGAGAAAGCTAAAGTTGGATTCCATTGACTACTAGAAAAGGTAGGAAGGAAGGCCTTACTACCTTTAATATTAGGCAATGCAAACACATAAAGATTAAGGAAAAAGCCATTTAAAGCCACTGTGGATTTCTTTAACTTAAACTGTAATAAACATGAGAAAAATGTCACTTTAATCATCAGTACTTTTCATTTCAACGTAAGTAACATAAAGGCTACAACTGTCTCTGAGATGATAATCAATATTTGTATGTATGTTTCCGTGATATCAGTTGGGAGGATTTTCGAATAATGTGTTTGTTTTTAGATGTAAACTTGATAAGAGAAAATCTCATAAATTCTATCATATGTTCACTTTACATAATTCCATTATCTCCCAAGATTTTTAGAATCCTGAGACGAGTACTAACTACACTTTGATTCACATTACCATTAGGTGAGAAATCAATTAAGTCTACTTCCTTTTCCTGAGTGTCACAAAAAGTAATAACCGGCAACGACATTATGGATTTTAGATACGGCCCTAGTAACAGAAATCATTTCAGAATCCTGTGCCCTTTACAATAAATAATGTGATATTTAGAACATATTAAACATTCTGCATTGTACCCTAATGTAATGTATACTTTTTTATTTTTAATACACAGTTAACACATCTGTCTTTGTACTTTATCTTTGCATCCTATTTTTGTGTATATTTATTAAAGGACTTATAAGTTTATATTAGATCTATCTTGTCACCCAAGTGTCAGCCATTGTTTTACCATTTTGCTTATCTTTGTTTTTTTGTGTATGTGTGACCCGGATCATGTAGCAGAAACTCAAAAATATTGTGAAAAACAGTAAGCAGTAGAGTCATGGCATAGCCATTGAAGAGAAGACATGCGTTGTTCCTTACTTAAAGCCCCATCCAGTACCCCCAAGGACAATAGCTGCTACCAGGATGGCACCAGCGATGGACCCTATTATAAGGTTGGTAGCACTAGGACCTGTGGTAAAGGATCATGGGAAGAAAAACATAAGAACCGAATACAAAAGGGAAACTCAAACATATAAGCTTGTAGTCTGACATTAGAAATAAATAAAGGTTTGCAGGCCTAATTAAAAAAAACAAGTAGTGTGGTGCAGTTCATAAAAACTATTTAGGCTTCACCCAATATGGACCAAATGACCAAAACATTTATTTGATTGATTAATGTAGGTTACTATCCTTTGCACAAACATATACCTGTTCTACACACTGTTTTACTGAATAAGCCTGAATATTTTCTCATTGGTATTCCAATCTAGTGAATACATTTTGTAGCATTATTTCATAATAGTGTACTGCTCAAAATCAGCAAATTTGTTTGCAGTTTTTTTCCCTCCATTAGTAGCAACCTTGTATATTTGTTGACAAATGCATTTTTGTTAAAAAGTTAAAGAAAACACAGAACTCTTTTTTGGAATCTGAAAGACTGAAAATGAATGTTATGAAAATAATTAGATATAATTACTAAATTGGTTTCCTTCTGTGAAGGCTAATAAGCACAGCCACTTAAATGTTACATTTCAAACTACAATATTTAAATATTTTCTAATTTATGAAGTCAGGTAATTTCTGCTTACACTCAAAAAAAGTTAAGAAAGTGGGGTTGTCATAAATTCAAAGAGATCATTTAAACATCTAAACACTATATTCTGTCTGGAACATTCCACAAATCAAAGTGATCTATCTGTTATTTACTAGCAGTCATCAAACACTGTAAAGCAGCAAGGATGGATAAGAAGAAAAGGGTGGCCAGAAAAAAACCTATCTGTGTAATTATCTATAAAGAGCAGAGATCACTTGAATTACCTGGAGGGTCCTTGTCATAATTAACCCACACCTCAACTTGGTACTTCCATGACCCAGTCATTTTTCAATTACATGTACACCTCAGCCATCATTTTCTAATATCAACATAATCTTGTCAATTTTATTTTAGAGCAGTCTTGAAGAAGGGGGAGAAACACGGTGATTCTATTAGCAGACAAATCTCATATTGCTAAAAATGAGATATGAAGGAAACTTATAAAGAAGACTGTCAACTAAAGATCCCTGGCTGGTTTGATAATCCAGTGGACACAATATTTTAAGTCCATGACTCAAAGCAAGTTCTGACTTCATGGTGAGTTTTTTGATTCACATGCTTGTTTAAATACAGTGGCCCTGATTTATTAAAGTTCTCCAAGGCTGGAGAGAATACACTTTCAGCAGTGAAGCCGGATGATACAGCAAACCCGGAATGAATCTGGTCCAGGATTCAAAACGTTTGCTGGCAAAAAGCAAATGATTTTTCAAAATCCATCCCATGTTTTCTGGATCACCCAGCTTCACTTGTTCATTCATCTTTCAGTTGTTTGCCATTGGAAACAATCTTTCAGAATCGTTTCGGGAACAAAACTATAGCATGTATTTGTAGCCTTAGATGATGGTGGTCAGATGATAAGAAAACAGTACAAACATCACAGCCTCCGGCTTTAATATTTTCTTTTATTACTATCTGGTTTTCCTCTCTCTTACAGTGTACTAATGTAAGAGTAAATTATTGTGCAGGCCAGTGCTGTGGAGAAGTATCATGTACACATCATGACATGAATAATAACATTGATTTAAACTACATACAAAAAAAAGAGCTGTATGTTTTGCCCAATTATTAATAACAAGTAAACTATGTAACTGTGTTAAAGATTAAGGATTTATGAGAAGAGAAGTATCAATTATATGAATATGGAAACAACTTCCATTACACAAAGCCCTATAATGCATGTTTGTGAGATCTAAAACCAGACAAGATCAAAAGTGAGAATACTTGAACAATAGCATGAGCTCAAAATGTGCAAGTGTGTATACATGCATTGGTGGAAAGTTTTTTTTCTTTTTTTTTCATTGTAAATACATGGCTAGCACCACTTTCTTCATCCTTACTCAGTATAAGGGCCAGTTGAACTCCATTTTTCTGGTTACATATGTCTATCTAGCCAAAACTATACAATAACATTTATATAGGCTGTTTTACAGTATCTCCATCCTACCTAGTTACTTTCCACAAATGTAAGCACTATATGTAAGCAAACAGCATGTGGATAGTGCTCAAAATGAAGCAAATTAAGTCCATTTGCTGTAAAAGAAAGTCTTTTACAACTTACCTGAAGACAACACATTAGGTACATACCACTCAAACATCATCTCATTAAAACCTCTTTTAATTTGGGAAGAATAATACCCAGTTGTTACTTGTTCTGCAGCAAATACTATAAATACATGTTGAATGGATGGATAACATGTATATAACATAGCTTAGATCCAATAACTAGGATTTTCTTGTAGCAAGTCAGAATATGGACAATGAAGTTTTGTCATATGAATACAGGTATATCAGAAATTTTGAGGGACTTTGCCTCTAAAATTTTATTCAAGGCCAAGGCTACTCTATGTAGACCTAAACCCATTAGTTACCTAGTCTGGGCTGGGTTTATATTTACACGTAATTGTTTTTAAATTAAATCTTGATTTAAATTCCCCCAGTCTAAAGGCTAATTTTGTTACTACACAATGACAAAAAGTTATTACTACATCTACAACACATTACAAAACTCAAACTACACAATAAATCATTACACAGTACCTGAAATATTACATTAAACAAGAAACTTTATCTTCAACAATAACTGCAAAACATAAGTTACACATATACAAAATACAGCAAGTTAGATCCAGACAATTTTCATAACAAATAGACAATTTTTAGAATAAAACAAAATTAAGCATGTGTTGCTTTAACAAGAGATCATTTTAGACTTGTGAATGAGATTTCCTTTTATAATTATATAACTGCAAACAAAAATGAAAGATAATCAAAATTCTTCCTTTTGTGTTGTTCAAGCTGTGTTGCTATTGATGTTTCTTTTTTAACATCAATAGCAACACAGCTTGAACAACACAAAAACACCAAGATGGGTGCCATATTAACCAAAATGTTCAAACTTTCAACAGGTGATGCAGATACATCATACTGTGTACTATTAGATTAGAACCTGCTTGGTATTAAAAGTTATCTCCTAAAGTAAAGGATGAAATAGACCAACATTATATGTATAGCTGAAACATAATTGTCAGACTGCTGAATAATTTAAATAACCTTTCTGTCATAAGAAAGTTAGGTTTTTTAAATTTTAACTGAAACCAATCATTTTTATTTGTTTTGGGCAGAGGGGGCAAAAGGTTCATTTTTAAAATATTCCTTAGGGCAAATAACCAGTTTATATTTTTTGTGTATTTAGTGAATGGATTCAGTTTAAGGTAGCAAAGCAATCAAAACCAACTTGGTAAAGTGGGGAAGCCCTGTTCTGTTTTCTTTCTGTGGTCCTGTTAGGGAGATTCTTCTTTGCTCCCTGTTCTGTTGAAATGTGCAGATATTTTTTCATCCAGAACATAAACATCTGCTGTGTGCACTGATGAACTCCTAATCACATGAACAGGAGTTACGCCAACCCATGTTTGCCAGTGCAGCCAAAGCCCCAACACCTCAAAGTAGCCAAGGAGAAAATGCCAGTGTCGGGGAAAAAACAAGTAAAGGTAAAGTTTAGGTTTGTTTTTAATAAAGCAAGTTTTACCAGGACCTGCTCATTTACCTTTACCATGTCATCACTATTAGGGTTGTGCCTTTTGTGATAGAAGAGAAACTCTTCTATTAGTTTTCACTATGTGTTTGTGCATGTGAGCAGTCTACACCATGTGGCAGATGATGGTCTCTGGTTTGTACCCAAATCTGCACTTTTTCTCTACGAAATGGAATCATAACACAGGTTCTTTCTCTTCCCCAGCAGGCAAATATCTCTGGCTGTAGTTCCTAATGTACCTGTGTAAGTCATATTTTATTATTGCATTTTTGCAGAATAAGAATAAAGCCTTAAAAATGTCCTACAGCATGACTATTATTGTTTTAGAGAAGCATATACTTGTATGGCCCACAAATCCCAATATACCTATTTTTAATGTCTGCAGTCCACCAATGGAAACTGCTAGTGTTATTCTGCTGTTGCTGCTTTTTCTAAGCATTCAAATTAAGTGCATAGACAGAAGTTGTACAAAGTGTTATAAAACATTTACTTACAAAAACAGTTCACCAGTTTCAAATAAGACATGATTGGCAAATGGGCCCTGGAGTGTTGAAATATTTTAGTATAATTGTACTATTAGTAGGCCATGCAGGATCTTACTGAGTAGACTGGTAGGACTTTGTATTGCTTGTATTACTTATGTATTTGTAGGCACAGTCACAATATATTTTCCTTAAATAGGAGTTTTTAAATTTGATACAACTTAATTTACTTGGTTTAACAATCGATTCATTTTAGAATTCAGACCCCCAAAGCAAAAATTGTAAGTATTTTTATTTAATAAGCCTAAAAAGGACTGCCCCCTGTATTATATAGATAGAACTTTTTCTACCATAGACAATTTAGGACAACAAAAATACACAACTGGTTCTGTGTGGGTTCAGGAAAGATAGAAATTCATAATGTGCCCCACATTGTCCCAGACAGGAGAGGGTCAACACCGCATGAGCAAATCACATAACAAGGACACGGTCAAATCACATGACTATTACGGTCATCACCACGTGACACAAAGCCAATGGGACAAGTACACAAAAGGCTCAGACACACAGTATACTTTCACCTCACACACTAATCACCAAACATAAAACTTGGAAAAGTGCTTACTCTATTCCCCACCCAGTGCCTCCAAATATCACCCCCAGAGCCAGAATGGTCCCTGCCACTGCACCTATAAGTCTGTTAGTGGCCATGCTCACTGTTTGGAGGGAAAAGGGAGATTATTTTTCATAAGAATAATAACTTTCCAAAATATTATTAAAACAGGTAAAAACCATCTGTCTAAAAAATTTGTCCCTTGGATGAGATTGGTATCTTGCATAACATTGTCTGTATACTTACACAGTGTGCACCATCATGAAACTCTGTAACATGGTTTCCTGACTAAATGCTGCAATGCTGGTACAGAAACTAGGTAAAAACACTAACTGAATCCCTAAATTGGCACCAGGTAAATATTTTAAAAAAACCTTTTCTCCAGCTATGCAGTCATGAATTTGTCCTGTACCCAGACTATGCACACACATTTTACATATCTCAAACAAGCAGTAAAAGTGCTTCTAAAACACTCATTCACATCTGTAGTTATAGGATTTGTGAAGAAACTAATCTTCAAATTTCACAACGGGCCGTATCTCTTCTTATCACTGTTATACTGCAACACGTTCTTGGCACCATGACAGCCTTTTAATGTAAACACACACTGGGTGCTTAGATGGTAAGTTGTTAGAAACCACTTAAATACCGAACTTTAGAGTCTTTGTTTTAATATTTGAGAATTAAATACAGTACCTACGTAGCTATAGAGATACATGTTTAAAGCACCTTTACTGCTTATTAAGAACTGTTGGAAACCTCCCCGAAATATAAATTTATATTATCTATCCATCACATCTGGTAGGCAGAGTACAAAACTCCCCCTGTAAAAAACATTCCACAGGGAACTGGATTCAGGCATTCGTCCAAAAGCACAAAGTAGAAAATAGATGAATGCAAAGGTGTATTTACTAAGCAAGTAGAGATGTGCAATGTGATCCTGTAAATTCCTAAAGTAAATATATCCAGAAGTATGAATGGTCCCTGACGGTGACCAAGCATTATGAATTACAGAAAATAGTTTAGAGTAAACAAAGTGAAGTCACTGTTCTCAAAAAGGGCCTGTCAATGCATTTCAACCAACCTAACCACATCTAAGGAAGGGATCTTTACCTCTTTTACCTCATTTTATTTATCTTCTTGCCTAATGTTTTAAGCAGTACATTTGTAGTCAAACCTAAACTTTTGTACTCAACCAATGTTCAAACCCAAGTAGAGAAAAAAAAGTGGTTATTCTATGGCCGGTTATGGCCTGGTTATAGCATTTATGGCTTTTTGATATTATTGTTTAAGAAGCCATGTTATCACAATATTGATGTTACTGAAGTTTTATGAATCTGGGCCTATTTTGTCTATTCTGAACTTGGTTAATTAAGAGTTGTGTTGCATAACCTAAGTTATTACAACTGATTTAAAATGACTGCATGTTAGCACAGTGCCATATAGAACTTAACAATGGAATTTCCCTGATTATGTTTATTTTATGTAGCTAAAAAGAATAAAAATAATGGATAACAGCCTTTCTTTTGCCTCATTTATTATGGTAAAGTAATTTTAAAAATCAATTGGTCTATTGTATTTCACTACCAGACAAAAGTTTTAGAATGCCTTGTTTCCAGTTTTGGTTGAAATTTAGGCAGTACATTACTTGAAACGATGCAATGATAAGCAGCAAACTATAAGTTGGATAGAGTTTAGATAATCAAAACATTATTTGAACATTATTTTAAGTATACTGACCAGCAGGTGTCTGTGAACACCGTTTTTAAACCATCAAAAAAAGGAACATGAAACGTTTGAAAAGTACAGGTCTGCCAGACCCAAAAACACGACAAGATTAGATGTTTCTACACAGATATGTTATTCTGTTTTGTTTGAAAGAGATAGCTACTTTAAGGACTCAAATATTTTTGGTAAAATTACAAATGACTAATTTTTAAAGACTCCAGTCTTAGTTTTGTGTTTTTACTTTCATAAAGAGTGCTTTCCTTTAAAGAGAAAAGTCCCATTCCCCTGTAAATATCACCTTATTTAAGTAAAAGTAAACTGAGTATTATAAAGTCTCTACTAATGAACGAGGGACGACTTCTGTTTTATAAGATATTACCATCTTATTTTTTTAACAGTCAACATTTCTCTTGCTGTGCACGTGCTGGGCTCCTCTTATCTAATGCTAATAGCAAGGCAAATTTTACAACCAGCTTCAAACACTAAGTACAGTACACTGGAACACTACGGGGATCAAGACTGAATGGGAGCCAGGATACCTACATTACACATCCCGGAGGCTCTGGCTGCTCCTTCTGCGTATGCCCGATCTTGAATCAGAAGGTGAATTTTTTTCCACTAAGGGGAAAGTGATGCCAATCTCATGCATGGGCAGTGAGATCCGCTGTCTTTTTTCCATCTTTACAGCGGGTTACGTCACCCGTTCTCGCACCTGCTCAGTGCAAGATCGGGTGATGTAACAGGAAGACCGGAAGATGGCGGTAGATAGAATTCTAAGATCACACAGGACCAGATCAAGGGAAGGTCCGGCACCATGGATGGATCGGCAGGATTAAAGTGAGTAAGTGTACTTTTTTTTTTCACTTTAGTTCCACTTTAAGTGCTTTTTATTCAAAGCAGAACTGTTAGTAAAAAAAAAATGATAATAATAAAAAGACACCTTTTTTGGCCTCCACAATTCTAATCCAGTCAGTCCAGCTCCATCCCATCCTCCTTCTTTGTTCCAGCGTGGACTCAACACCGGGTGCCTTCTAGGTTATTCTCTCTACAGTACCCAATCTCGCACTGCGCAGGTGCAAGATCGGGTGATGCACCTTCTTGAAAATGTAAAAAAAAAGTGCCTATCAAACTGCACATGCAGTAATGTACATGCCAATGTACAAGATCGGGCAGGCGGTATAGACTGAATGGGAAACCCGCAGCTTCCTGGGTTACATTACATATTTATTGCAGCAGGCTGCAGGTTTCCTATTAAGTCTTTACCACTGTGGAGGTAAAGACAAAAGAGGGGAGGGTCTCCCCTTCAAGTTTAAAAGAAATAGTATTTAAAAAAAAAAACATGTTTTTTCATTATATATAAAGGGTAGTCACCCTTTTATATAAAGTAAAACATGTGGTGGGAGGTCTGCTTTATGGAACAGAAAGCTTGAAGCTGTGAAGGGTGGTGACAGAGTAAAGACTAGCTTTCCAGCTACTGGGTAGGTGACAGAGGAGAAAAGAACTCCCATGTCATTTCCACAGATTTGCCTACTTCTCCTTACAGGCCCCTATCCTGTGCGCCAGGACTTTCTACAGAAATTAGGTGGTACTGTTGGTGTCACAAGTAATAAATGCTCAGGTTTCTTTATGATTTTACCTGAATATTACTTGATGAGAAAAGACCTTAAACCTGGAGTTCATCATTAAATGTTATTTCTATGATTTTATTTCACAGTATATTAGGACATCAAACCATGTGAAGTTCAGCAATAACTGGAAAAAAGTGTTCTAAAACTTTTGATCTGTATTGTATCTGAATCGCTACATTTATTTTATTAATGAGTTCATGAGCTCCATGTAAGTTACTGTAGGTTTTGTCAGATCTAATTTTTTAAAAAGATTGCTAGAAAACAGTCTGTGCAGTTTAAAATTTTTAACCAATATGTCAACCAATAGACAACTTGCATATATTGCAGTTAATAGAGAAACCCTATAAAAATATAAATAAATATATATATAAAAATAGTGTCACTTATTTTTCCCTTTTATGGTATAGCTAGTAGATAGGGAAATACATAAAAGGATAAAACAGGAAATGATAGGAAATGAACTACCAATAATATGTGGCCATAACTTTGGGTGCGATACCTCGCACATCCCTAATCAACAATATAAATGTGAGCACACAGATAGTAATTTGTGATCTATTTAAATAAATTTCAAACAATGCAACGCACACAGTATTGTTCATAATTGTTCATTATACATCAATATTGATGTATAAATATAATTATCACTTAACTATAATTATCACTTAACTATGTAATCAATTAAAAAGGATCACTTAATCTGAATTGAAATTGGTTCCCCTGAAACACACAGATATTTATGCATATATTTGAGTTCGATCAACAAGATTGTGTCACAGTCTACCATGGTTGAGCCAAAGTTGATTGGAAGGCCATTGGTTTACAATTTTCATTTATTTGTTAATTTTATTGATCATAATGATTGATCATATGATTGTATCACTATGTGTTCAGCTGTGTGTATTCCCTGTTTTATATTCTTTGTGGTAATTTCCAGTATTTCCTTAATACTGTACCTAAGTATGTGTTCTCAATCACAAAGGCCCATGCAACATTCTACTTTCATGCTGTTTCTTCATGTATTTTTACCATTTCAAGTATATTCATTTGCACATTCTGCATTCATTTCAAACAGACATGGATATTCCAGTGAGTTTGTAGGCCATTATTTCATTTGGACTTTTTATAGAAATGATGCTTAAAGTATACGTCTATCCCAAACTTGTCATGTAATTTTGTAATGAGAGATTTACCCTCATTTTCTGTGTATTTAGGCAATTATCACTGTGACAGTAAGTAAAGGTAAATCTCTCTAAAAAAAAAAGATCCAGATTGCAGTAAATACATAATATGGGGGCTAACCATTTTTCACTGTACCAAAAATGTTTTTGATGGACATACACTTTAAACTGTACAAATATTGAAGTGTTACTAGTATTTAGTCTCTAACACACTCTCCTCTTGTTTTTAGGTCATTAGCTACCATTCACTTTGGACATTTAAGTGAGATATATCTTTTTTCAACAGAATTTATCACAGTAATAACAGTTTATTACAGCATCTATAAAACCTTTTTACATAAACACATATGACAAAGTCCTGGCATATTTCCTGCTTCCCGTTATAATACAACATAATATAGTAGCTAATAAACAACATAAGAAAAAAGCACAAACCCTTTGGTACTTCCTCCTTTTTGTTGTTAATCTCTTTCTTGGGGTCATAAATGCTGCAGTCAGTTCCTGCCCAGGTGGAAGAACATATACACGTGGCTTCATTGCTGCAAACCTGAAAAGGAACAGTTTTAGAAGGAAAAAATAGTGTCTTTGCAATTTTCTGCATTCTGTGTATCCACTAATCTTCGGTAGCATTGTTTATTAGGCACTGTAGCTTTGCAGAGCAAGGTGACAAGAGGAGAGAGGCCCTTTACCTTTGACCTTCCTATATACTCACCTTAAAATTGTTCCCTCACCAGTCCACCCTCTATTCAGCTGCCACTAAAATGACTGGTGCTTGCAACTGGAGGACCAATGACAGTGCTTAGGCTTGGCGATTGACTGCTAGACCCAAGCACTATCATAGGGAAAGGCTCAGATGCTCCTCCAAGTAGGTCATGGGTACTGTTGCTTGCTCCAGGAAAGAAGGAGTAATGAGGAGATGTTGGTAGGTATAGGTATTTTGGAGAGGGTAGAAACCCATAGAATCTGTCACACTGTGTTCCATGCCCAAGTTCACAGTATATCTTTAAGTAAATAAATGTGTGGAATGGTATTTAAATCCAAATCATGGTTTTTGCTAAGTTACTTTGTTCTTTAAAGACACCCAAACTCTGCCTGTTTAAAGAATATGCAACTGAGGATATCTGCATATATCTACAAGAACCTTCCAAACCCTTCTGTAGTGACCGAGGCGAAATTTCAAAACCTTTTAGAAGTGTAAGAGATTGTCCTTAAGCTCTTCTCCTATACTTTCCTACTATCATATCGTCATGATATCATCTTTAGCTGGAAGAAAATGCTGAGCTTTGCTTGTTAAAGTGTCCAGGGATTTGGCCATAACAGGAGGGATTAGAAAGCTTCAAGGCAATTTTAGGTTTTACCCATTGTAATTAATAGACATTTAGCAATCTACCCCCTCTGAGTCATTATGAAGTAAGGAGTCATTAAAGACAAATTAAATGTTTTAAAAAATGTAAATATGGGGTAAATGAAAAGCTATGGTGATAGCAAAAGTATAACTGGGACCATTTCAATCCCACCTGATTTAGACAAAATAAGTGTTTAAGTCTCCAACTGCTCTATAATGCTGCTCTATAAATAAAAAAAAAGGATTTGAAATTTCCTCACCCCCATTAAACTTGTAACCTGACTAAAATATATACATATTTTGAATCAGCAGTGAAATCAATTTTAAATTATTCAATTCAAACAATTGAATTGTTTAATTAGGATTTGGCATATATATATTTAGAGGACTCAATACAGATATATTGGTATTCAATTTTAAAAAAGATATCATTCATCCACTGTAGCTATAGGTATTGAGGAGATATTAGCTTTTAAAGTTTACAACAGATGCAAAGCTTTTTTTCCATGGAAGCCTGATTGCCCTCAAATGTAAGCACACATCAATTATTTTATGGTTAGAAAGTGACTGAAACTTGACTTTATTCTTTGTTGTGATCCTTGAGGATCTTTGATAATGACTTCCTACTAAACACAGGTAACAAGGTGAGCCTGGGCTTGAAATGTGAATATTGTATGGGACAAATATGGGAATATGTATGGGAAAATGCAGGATATCTTGTAGCAGATGAAGTCAACTATTACATGATTAGCAATCTCTAGCTACATATGCATATGTGAGGAAAACAGTTTCACCTACAATAAAGTGCTGTAACTGTAGAAGTAGGAAAACATATCTTACAGTTTATTATTTGGGCAGCCTTTAAGTAAACTCACCCCATGTCCAGAACAGACTTTGTCATTTGAACCCATTGGACAGCTGCTGATATTTAGTGATGAAATAAGGAGACATTTTCTGTCTAAGCACATCATTGATGGGCCACATGGTGTTCCATCCTCCACGTATCCCATGTCAGTCTCATCATCCAAAAGAATATGGGCACCGCTGTGTAAAGAGATAATTTTAGTACAATCCAATAACAAATATATTATCTTATATATTATATTATATATATATATATATATATATATATATAAATATCTGAAGTGAAACATATTTACAACCAGCAGTTGTTTAATATTACTGCAAACCAGAGGGAATGCATGTGCATTATGTAAGACTGTTTGAACTTTATTTTATGCTTCCTTTTGGTCTGCTAAATATACAATTTAAAGTATTTTTACATTTGTTAGGAATGGGAAAAAATGCCAATTAATGTTTGTGCACCAAGTTGAGGAATCAAGAAGGCAAGTAAGACAACATGTGCTTTGGGATTCAGAGCCAAAAAAAAAAAAATCTGTTGTCATGTTAAATAAGACAGTAGGTGTAATTTTATTTAGGGCACATCAACAGGTATTTTCTCTACTTGCAGAGTTGTAATAGGATAAAACATAGGGACATGTGCATGTACTGCAGAAAGGTATGAAATTTGCTTCTGCATTGACATACGCTTCCAAGATAACACAAAGGCTGCCTTTGCTGAACGCCTTCTGAACAAAATTCAATGTGCCCTTTCACACTTGTTGGTTTTGGGTAAATTGATTTATTTATTTGTCATCATGTGAGCACTTGGTTTGCATTTATGTACAATATCATGCATTACAGTATGCGTTGATATTCATTTAATGAGATTCCAGATTTCAATGATCTGCCAAAACCAGGAGTGTAAAGAGGCTGGGAGGACTTGCAGAGCTGAAAACACACTGAAATGCAGAACCTTGTTAGCATCCCCATGGGCTATGATGGAGTCCAAGTCTTCAGATAGCCACACATTCTGCCCTTGATTTAATTCACGGCTGTTCACAATAATAATTGGTAAAAAATATATTTTGTACCATGTAAAACCTTGATTAAATACCTGCAGTCCAGAACTCTCTTTTGGTGGTTAATGTATGTTGGTGGAATGTCACCTTCTAATTTGCCAATGCGAGGGGTTTTAGATACATTTGCACACAGCAAAAATCCACAAAATACATCACTGCAAGAAAAAAAATAATAAAAAATGAGATGGCTGATACAATTTCCTCTATTCCTATATTTTGGGATCTCAATAAGTTATGTTTAATATTTGTAAAAGTGAGATAAATGAGAACCCAAACTGCATTAATAAACTTTTCACTGTGTGCAGGGTTGCAAATGGTTTGAATCCATCTATGCTATAATAAATATCAGGCAGGTCATAACCAATTGAAACAGAAAATTAGAAAAAACTTGAAATAGATTTTTGAATGCGAGAAATTCATGCACTTGAATCATTCCAATGTAATGTGGTCATACGCACCACAAGTTTTTTATGATATAATGATTAAGGAGCTAAAATGTTAATTCACCCCTTAGCTTATTTTTAGTTTCTCCCACGCATGCTAAAATGCACATTGGTAAACACTCCAAAACATTATACATCATCTTTTTAAGGAGACAAGAGGAGTTTGTTATGCCTGTATGTCACACTACAATCTACTGAAGCAAATTAGGAGGAAATTGTGCTTGGCCTTAAGAGCTTGACATCCCTGAGCCAAGAAGTTCTCAAAGCTGAATAATTCTGGGTTTATACTACCCATGGTAGATCAGTGAAAGGATGTTGATAACCTACCACTGCTTTCTACCCTTACACAATCAAGAGTCCAAACTTTTTTTCCAATAGAATGGGGAGGGGTGAAAACCAATGGCCAATTTGTGCCATTAGGGAGATTTCTAAACTTTTTTAATCCCGTAGACTCAAATTTGTAGCAATGTCCATGACAGGAATACACTTCCAGCAAAATCACCTTCTAATAGAGGAAGGATGCTTGAAATGACTACTACCAGAGATGGAGCTGTGTAGAACACCCTGAAACAGAACACAATTTCCTCCAGCATTCTAAAAGGATTTCTGCTTTATTATCAATGCATTTTTTCTGCAGCCTTGTAAGAAACTCTGTACTTCTCCTCACTTATTGGCTTTTCTTCAACGTGTTGTCACAGTGTTTATAATGAAGCAAGAATCCTGTACTTTGGAGTGTTGGTGACTGTGTATTGTTTTTGAACAAATGAGAGGCATTTCCCCCAAATTTAGGGAAATGTTCTCTTAGCTGTCAGTGGAACAAATGTCTCCATTGGAGGATTCAAGTTCGTTCGAGTTCATGTTTCCCCAAACCACCAGCAACCTTTTACTTACTGTTTATTGCACTTTAACCAGTTACTTCCGTCCCTTCCACAATTTCCTTTCTCTGTACCTTCGGCATTCAATCTCTCATAACAGTATTTGTCTGACCCTGAAGCTTCTGCCATAACAGAAAGAAAAGCATAAGCTGCAAATGCTCTATTTTTTTGCAACACTGTTATAAATACATTCCTCTGGCTTTGTTAGCAATATGAAAATGAAAGCCAAAAACGTTGTAATATTGATTATTTTACCAGTTAAGTAATGTTATGTGCTACATTTTGCCTTGTTAAAACCCATTTATAAAACCAAGCATTGCATTCAAGATGGCATGAGTAAAGAGAAATACATAGGCTGGTCATGGACACAGGTGGCAAAGATAGAAACGGAACAATATAGTTAGTTCACTACTATCGCATGATCTCTCTAGCCAAAGTGCTCTGTCTTGATCAGCCACTCTGATTGGTTCCTGGCACTTATTACTAACAAGGTCTTGCTGAAGCAGGGAGATTGGGCAGGATTAGGGCTGCTTGGAAAATATTATACAGCAGATCTACAGCCTATATACAGGGGACAGTCCATATAAAAGTTATATTTTATAGATGATGGTGACTTAAACCGATTCATGATTTCCAGGAGTGTGTTATGATTTGTGCCATGAGTTCCCTGGCATGTTTTTTTGTAGAAGCTGTCAAAGGGAGACCCTGCTCTCCCCTGGGAATTCTTTATTTTATTTTGTATAATGATTTCATTTATTTTTGGTGATTATTTAATTTGTTATTTAGGTTTAATTTATTCACTTTATTTATTGAAGACTGAAACAAAATAAGTAGGGATGCCCCAACATAAGAACATCCAAACCTTCAATCTGGGCATGAAAGCCACCAGGGATTTAGGAGATCCATAATATATATCTCACAGAATGATTTAACCAATGGCAGTCTAAAAGTGTAACTTCAATTTTGTTGGAAAAAAAAATTTGTTCTGAGTGATCAATATACACTGACAAGATTTTAAAGGGGAACTATACTGTAAATATAATAAATTTGTAAAGTAAATTTAGGTGATGTCCCTTCTGAAATACACTAAGCTTACCTGCATGTTCACAATTTTTTGTATAATGTATGTAGGACTGCATGCACAAGTTAATGTACAATCCTGGCATATCCAGCATGCCCATCTGTGGGTAATGAATGAATTCCTTTCCAGAAGTTACGTCATTTTGGCCTGCCCAATCCAGATGGCTGAAGATTACTCTTAACCTAGTCAACAACTGAGTGAAGATGATGGCATCCATGACAGAGGATGACAGAGGGGAATGTATTTAAAAAATTTCAAACAGGTAGGTAAGTTTATTTACAGGATATTTCTGCTTGTTATGAGGAAATATCTGTTTGCTTCACAATGTAAAATAATCCTAAATGGGAGTGTCTGGCTCATTATAATCAGCTAGTTCCGTTCCCGTGCTCTAATGAGGAAAGCTGCAGTGTCTGCATCCCATTAAAAGTAATTAACCCTTGGAGAGTTTTTCACCAAAACTGAAACTCCTATTGTAAGGTAGGTCATTTAATCCTATTTCGTCAAATATTCCTACCTGAACACAGGGGATGCATAAAGTAGACTTGTATCTTAGTGCAGACTTCTGGGAAAACTGGCGAGCCAATCACACAAAAAGCAAATGGCACTTCCAGTCACATTTCTGTACACCAACAGTGTATAGAACGCTTTCGGGTTGCATTACTGGATCCGTTGAAGATTAAATTTGTAATAATATTAAGTTACAAAATGATTTCTGTAGCAACTGTATGTGCTGTAATATTTATTTATTTATTTTTTACAAAAGTGGGATTACCCTTTTGGCTTAACACATTTTTGTATTGTTTTGTTTGATAGCTGTATTACTAAAATAAATTAAGGCTTACCAATCACTTTTGTACCAACCAATATATACAGTAATATGATTTCTATCCAAAAAAAAAAAAACTCCAATAGATATAATAAATAAACATATAAATATAAATGAATAGGAGTTAATTTAGTAATAACTTACTTTGTCCCCAGATATGTTTGCACTGATTGTCTCTTGTCTTGCATTCTCCATTGTAACAGCGTCCCTAAAATATATTAAAAACACAGATAGAAAATTGCAAAATAACACATAAGCACATATATTTGTTAAAAGCAATATCATCTGTCAGATCTTAACTGATAGACTTAGGATTATTTCACCTGTTTATTTGGTACAGCAGTTGGCCAAAGTTTTCATTAAAAAAAAAATGTATTTATGCTTCACAGTGCAGTGAAATCTTGTGACGGATAACTTTCACTGCATTCAGCTAAATTCTTCTTATTTTGCTCCATTTTACCTTTAGAACCATGTCCCTCTAGGTTATTAGGATGAAAAAAGGACAGAGTCCTGTTTTCCTTTGTCCTGATAAGTAAGTAGGAATTCTAATTCTAGGACTGGAAGGGTGCTACTATCAGAACTATGGGCCTGATTTATGAAAGCTTTCCAAGGCTGGAGAGCATACACTTTTTCAACAGTGAAGCTGGGAGATCCAGCAAACCTGAAATGGATTTCCTAAAAGTCAAATAATATTTGTTATCAAATGTTTTCAATCCTGGACCAGATCCAATCCTGGTTTGCTGGATCACTCCGCTTCACTGATAAAAGTGGATCCTTTCCAGCCTTGGAGAGCTTTAATAAATCAGGCCCTATATAGTGAAAATAAAAAATAAAATCCTGAAAATCCATTTTTTATTTTTTGGTTTGGATACGCTTTAACTTCCCCCAACCCCAGCAACACAAACTTTACTTTCCTTCTCTTCTTCACTCATTCAACTACCAGATGAGAGGAAGCCCTGTGTAAGTCATGACCAGGAATTTACATGGGGCTGAGCACGCTTTCTCAGCCCCCATAGGACAGTACTGAGCCAATCACCAACCATTTGTGTTGTCCTGAGAAAAATATTCCCTTATACCTAGAAGTATCATATACTGCTTTTTTATTTGCTCCTGGAAGTCACATAAAATGCTGAAAGGTAAAGGTGGGTATGAGCTGTTAGGAAGGTAGGGGAAACTTACATAGACCTGTTGCTTGCCCTGCTTATTGTGCAGTAACTTTGTTCCATAGACTTCACACTTTAGTGAATTAGACCATAAATGAGTCCTGGGAATACTAGGGTTAGAGACTTCCAATTAGTCTTATACAGATAGTTTGCATGTCACTTTGGCATGTTGGGGAAGAAAACTGTTAGAAATATGCTTTTTGTCTTTCTATATTTTATGACTATTTTTTTTATAACTATTATAAGTAAAAGAATAATGTGCAAATTGTACTCTTGTATTCTGCCAGCTCCAAAGGACTGCTATAAGTGACTCCCTTTTGTACATCATCGCTGCTCTTTGTACTAACCTAATAAACAACCTTGTGTGCATTATCTTTTAAAACATTACATCTTAGAAGACTTTGTTTCCATGAAATACATAATAGAAAGTTTTGCTGGCAGATTGCTTTCTCTTGAAATAAAGTTGCCAATTAAATTTTATGTTCTTATGGTTGCATCTTTAGTTAGCCATATAAAACATCAAATTACCATGGCGCCTCTGCTTCAAAGGTCAAATATCACTTATATAGATAGCAATCAGCATGGCCCATTTCATCTACTTTTTATTTGACCACTTGTTTTGTTCACCTTAATGCCTTAAATTGCAAATCTGTCACATGTGAAGCAAGATCACAGGTTGTAGAGTAGGGTACAGTCCTCTAGACATTAAGCGAAACATCTATTTATGTGTTATTCTCATTTATTATCATGTATTATGGTCCTCTGTGTTAAGGCAGACAGTTATTCAGTGTTGGAAATTTAGCACTGTCTATGTCTCCTACTTTGCTTTTTCCCCTAAAACTTTGCAGGACATATTAACCTGATGGAGGTGGAAATAGATCCCTTAACACTGCTCTGTAGATGAGATGTGAGATGAATGTAACCAGATTGAATTTCATAATGTAACTTTAGAAAAGAACACACATAGCAAAAATATATCACATTTACATGGTCTAATTCAGTGATTGCTAAATGGTTGGAGGATGTCATAGGTGTCATATTCTATTGAATCATGCCTGTTTAAATTTTTTTTACCCCTAAATGGCATTAAAAATATAAACACCTGGCAGATTGAGAACAGCACATTGTCTATGATTAGATGGTTTTGTACAGAACAAAACAATAAAAAAATCATACAGACATTAGAAGCATTAGGAGATAGAAAGCACTGCATGAATAATCAATTTTAATGATGGGTACACCAAAGGTAGGTATGTTATCATTAAACTCTGTGCTTCCTTTTTAACACAGTGGAACCCCTTGAAAAAACATCTGGGTCTTCAGGGACGCCCTGCTATAATTACTTTATCCACAGCTCACAATACATTAAATGTGGGGATCAGCAGGAAGAATGCCTCTTACATTACTGGCCAGTGGGAAGAATGTCACCCTTACAAATAGCCAAATGATCACTGGTGCCAGTTAAACTGACCTGAGGGGCAGCAATTGCTCAAGGAACCCATAGTAACCTCAGGAGAAACCTTAGGAAACCATGGAACCCTGGCTGAGAAACACTGATTTAACTGGAGGGCATTTTGTTAGTGGTAGATATTGCACTCTCCAAAACAGTATCCTTATTTTGGTCACATTTCAGTAAATGATGCCTAAGAATATCACTTATTGCTCCTAATACTGTCAACTTAAGAAACATTCTCACTACATCAGCTGCAGAAGATTTATTACCTATATTTACTTCAACACGACAAGTGCTATTACCTGGTTTGAATCACAGGCATATCCATCCTGTTTACGTAGATTGGGTGGACACTAGAAAAAAAAAAAAGAAAAGGGTCACTGGTAAGACACATTGAATTATATACATTTGTAAAGCGTAAAGTGTATATGAGTCATCAGATGTACCATTAGGCACAGTAGGCATGAGTCTCCAGGTTGCAGAATTAGTGAGACATTGGTACTGCCCACACATTTATCTAATATATATGTACTTACAGATTGTTTCAATATTCTAAGCCAATGTTAAAACCAATAGAAGAAAAAAATATTTGTTGTAACAATGCTGATCCTAAGAGGAACACTTGTTTTTACTGTATATCATTCAAATGGTTATGTAAATAGATAAACCATATTTACTCATGACTAGATATTAAAAGTACAATACCTGTCCAGAGTCTCCTGTGCATTGCTCTGTGATGTCACAATCATTCACCGCATTACGGCACTCATATTCACGAGGTAGAAACTGCAAAGGTAACAAAAACATGAAAAGTATTCAGTGCAGCGTCAAACCTGATCTCATATATTTACTATTTTACCTATTTCTATATTTCAGTTTTTCTATGTGCCTGTATCGATGCACTTGATAGGTAGGTTGTGTTTTATGTCATACAACCCTCTATATGCTGCTTTCGGTTAGAGGGCACCAGGGTCAGCAGTTTGATCCACATTTTCCAATATTTTTCACTAAACATTCAACGTATAGCTGGGTGCCCTTTATGGTGTTCTTTGTTCTAATTATTTACATTTTCTGGCATATTCTAGTTGGTCTTAGGTGTCTGGAAATTTTTAAGATTTTGGTTGTGTATGCCAAATTATGAACACTGTGTCTTGTTTTTAGGAATAAAGTTTGAAAATGAAAAATATGAAGGCTTTTTGAGACCATGAAAACATTTTCCCAGAATCTAGACCTAAACCTAGTCCTAATCCAAACCTATTTCTAGCCTCATACCCTAACCTAAACCAATTAGGCAGTCATTGGCTGGACAGCAGCAGAAGCCATACCAACAGAATATTAAAGTACCTGTGGCCACACTAACCACCAAAACACATACATATATTTCACTTTATTGGCATATATTCAAATGTATAATAAGGCTACTAGCCAGGTCTGTGACTAAGACAGTTTTGATAATATTTTTGTTCAGAAATGTTTTATTATTATTGGTGATTTATGCTTTGGCTACTTTTACGATACAAAACGCATACTTTACAAAAGTCACAGAGCAGACCAGGCTGTATAAAAATGGGTCAGCTAGCAGGGAGGCAAGGTAAAGGGAATCATTGGTATTCTGTAAAATTGTTATAACCTTTACCTTAATTTGGTTTCCTATGCTGGCCACCTTTGGGCATGTGTGGCTAGTTCAACAAGAGAACTGTGGCAGTAAATGGGGTGCAGTTATGTTAGGAGGTTCAGTTTAATTCAGAAAATATGAAACCATCGCTCCTCTTTAGTACTCAATACATAATAAATGTATCTATGAATATAAAGCCCACTTGTACAGTTTAAAATGTAGTGGAGCTAGTACAGAAGGTGATCATATTTTAGGACGGTCTAGGCAGCATGATAGATGTTTAAATAGAGCGCTGAAAAAAGGCCACATGCTTTCTAAAAACAGATATAACAGACATATGTCATTACCTACCAGACATGAGGTGTTGCAGCATGGCCCATCACTGCACTGTGCTCCATTAGATAGAGAACATTTCTTGCAGCAGTCTCCAATACAATCCTGTGTAAAATGTTTTGTCTGTGAGAAAGATAGAATATAGATATTAGTGACAAGTAGAGGAACTGAGAAATGTATTTATGTGAAAATATGCCTTGAAGATAAGAACAATGCCATGTACCGTTTTAAGACTTCCTAAACGTTTTACAAACTAATTATAAGTTTTTTGTGATTATTTATGAATGAAAAGTTGTAAATAAAATGAATTTAAAGTTTTATGAATGAAAAGTTGTGATTTAAACTTTACTGATTTCCACAAGTGGGTGTTTGAGGGAATGTCTAATTCCCTGTTTTATAAATAGAGCCCTGTCTGTGTACATTATTAAAATATTATTACTGAATATGGTGTGCTTTGCATTTTTCCCTTGGATTTGGACTGTAAACCTTGAATCTCTGCGGGATCTTGCTGCAACAAAGACTGGTCAATACTGTTCTCTCTCTTTGTTCATGCATTTTACTTCATGAATTTTTGTAGTGCTAGCCTATTCAGAATTCTACCCTGACTTTAGAATTTCTTCATGTAATTTGAAATCAAGCATAGTACTATTTTTATGCATTACAGAATTGCTAAACTGTAAATTGTTCTTACTGCTGGAGACTTACTGTTCGCGAACCACAGTCACATTCCTCTCCTGGTTCCACATAACCATTGCCGCACTCTGTCACTTCAAAGAGCTGTCAACGTACAGAAGACAATATTTCACTTCTTCTAGTGATAGCATAGGCAAATTTTACATATCATGTTTTTGTTTGCAATTTGATAAAAATCACCATTGCTAAAACTGCAAGAATTCTGTTGGTTTAGGAAGTACTCTCCAGAAAACTTGCACTCACTAGTCACCTGTCCAAATATTTTTAAGGGTGACTATTTGTGTAATGTTCATGTTCCTTTATAAACCAGGGAAGGGGAGGCATTTTGCAGACACTGATAGCATATAGGAGGGAAAAAAATTACCAAATAGATCAGGTATTCTAACCCAGCGGTCCCCAACAGGTAGTCCGTGAGAACATTTTGGAGGTCTGCAGCTCTTATTGGGCGCACGGCCAGAGCCGCGGACCATGTCCCACATATGGGTTGCAGGCTCAGGGTGGAGGGCGGGTTGTTTCTCTGGACACAACCCGCTCACTCTCCCACCACAGACTTAAAACTGCGATTGGAGGATTCTGGCATCATGACGTCACTTTGAGGGAAGTTTCTTCTCCTTTGAGAGACACATGGCACATATAAGGTCCGGGGTCCATGAATTTAGTAGTCCGTGATGTCCAAAAGGTTGTCGACCACTGTTCTAACTTGTTCAAAAACACCACCCCCCTCCCCAACAATTTGCCTTTGCTGGAGCCATCTGCAGGTGCTGGATAGATATTACTTCAGCAGGAAAAAACTTGGTCAGGTAATTGTCTTCCATTATTTATGTGCTTCTTTACTAATCTACTTAATCTTCTAAAAAAAGCTATATGTGCAGCATCTTCTAGAAACTGTAAAACCATATTATCATGAAAATTGGTATTGATTGGTCTATTGGTCAAAGTATATTTCCAGAAAGAGATAAAAAACCTGTATGGTTTAGAAGGCCGGCCGGCCTCAGATACTAACAAATTTTGGGGTGCCAAGAAGAATGTAGAAGAAGCCAATGAAAACAAAAAACAGCATAGTACATCTAGAGTAAGCCAAGACATATGTGAAATATTTACTTCTGTATAGTATGTAATAAACATAATCAAACATCCTGTAATAAATACAAAAGACAAGATTGTGTTTGACATCATATTTGTTGCATTTCAAATGTTTTAAACACAATAGCTTTAAAATTGAAAACAAACATTTTGATAGATTAATGTACCTTTGTTGGTCTATTAAATAGACACGAACCTCCTCCACGAGAAAGAAATTCTTTAAATTCGGCAACACTGCATTTAGAAAATCTTCGGGAATGGTACACTCTAAAAACATAGAAAGTAAAAGAGCAACTCGCATGATAAAGAAAGATTCACATTCATAAAATGAAAGAAAGTGATAGATAGGTATAGAAACTCATTCAAATTGTAAAGGTTTATCATTTTTTGTAAATCATTTACCAAAAGCCTTTTTTAGTGCAGAAATTAACTATTGGCAAAATCATCTATTTGCCACAAACAGGTAACACACGTCTGTAAGTTTCGAGAGGACATCATTTTAAGCTGGTAGGTTTTATTAACTGGAAATGTTTTTTAGAAAAAAATGTAAATTGAATAGCTAAATGCACATATCCATATCCATGCCAATGGTATAAAATCATTGCTTTAATGTAAAGCTTTAAATTCAATAATGTTTATTTTGAAATAAATTCATAATGAAATAGCTATTACATTACATTATCTTTTCTAAACTAAAGTGCAAAGTACTTACCTGCTACTCTAAGCAATTAAACAAATAATCTGACTTTCAGTTTAGAAAACCCTGTCTTTCTTTATCATTCTTTGAATAAACTTTAGAAATCCTACTACTGCTAATCAGTATACCCACCCGGTTTCCTCCATAATGCATCCACCAAAGTTTTCTGTACAGTCACATTCTTCTGAAAGATCAAAGAAAACCATTAGGGTTTTATACTTAGAAAATGTCTAAACAAATCTAAACTAATTTTAAACACGTTCAATATTTTTACAAACCAAGGTTTGTAATTGCAAACCACTATGTAGGGTAAAGGCATAGGAAACTTTATAGGAGGAATTTTAGGTTTTCTAATCTTGAATTCCACATGATTCCTCACCATCCCAAACTGCTGCTAGATCACCAGTTTTTAGTACAAGGAACATGTGACATTTTATTTTATGTAATGCAATGCTCATGTCATTCGGCAATCCTGAGTCCTAGTATATGGATTGCAGGGAAGCACACAGCCATTTCCCTGCCAATTTAACCAAAGCTTTTATATAAATAAGCTAAAATGAATATTCTTCATTTTTTCCTTAGTTACCTTAGTTATAAAAAAAATGACAGCCAAGCAGGACTTGATATCAAATAAAGGCTAATGTATTGAGAATGATCTACAATCTAAAGTGCTGATTCAGGAAACCTAGAAAAATATTTGAAAAATTCTGATAGGTTGCAGTTCTGCTCATTCTGTTATTTTCAGTGTTTCATAAATCAGTCACTTTATCTAAAATATTAAAAAAAAATTGAAAACCATTGAAATTATTTTCATTTATTTTCACAAGAATTGAAATTGTAATGTCATACTCACTTGGCTTCAGCTTTCGAGAAGCTGGTTCCCACTGGATCCCAACATTTTGTGCTAAGCTCTGTGCCAGCTGCTGTGCCATTGCCATAAGAAAACCATACTGCAAAAAAAATAGAATTTCCTGATCTACCCAATCTCTTACAAAGTCCAATTATGGTCATATATTTCAATAAATAGAAACCATCAAAATATAGTCAAGAATCTGGGGGGTCCAGATGTAAAATGACTTTCTTTGGCAGTTAAGACTGTGGAAGTAATAACTGCTCTGAGAAAATCTCCCCACTGGAGTTTCAGGAAAATATAACAAATATAAAAATGATTGTAAGTAAATATCTTTATTAGGAAATATTCAGCCTCCAATAGCATTTTGATCTCAAACATAATAATCTCACCTCCAATGCTATTATTAACACGATAATTATTTAGAGGTAGACAATGAACTGATTAGCTAAATCCATGCTTTATATATCTCTTTATACCTACACAAAATATTTTATGGAATTGATGCCAACTATTTTGATACACACATGCTCTGATATATTCTTGCTCAGATTGGTGCAGGCATATGAAATACAATAATGTTATACAAAGTGTAATAATCCATAACAATCACTCCAAGATCATTTTCCATATCCATAAGCCCTCTCCAACAGCAATACATTGTGGTGTTTACCATCACAAGAAAGATACTATTAAAAATATAAAAGGTAGCTAGGGGGGTAAGACTCGGGGGGCAGTAAAGTAAGGATGTTTGCTGCATGATGAGTTCTTGAGTTTATTGTGGTTTTAAGATGTTGAGTGTGGAGAGCATAAAGGTTTGGGGATCAGGGCCTCCGATTTACATCTTGCTTTGTAATCCAGGAGGTTAATTTACAAAACTACTTTAGTTGCTATTAGGTCAGACATTGTGGTAGAAGAGCACACTTAGTCATCCTTGAGACCTAGGGTCCAGAACTTGGCATGGCAATAATATCAGCAGAGCTCCTTGGAAAGCTACTTTTGCTTAACTTTTTAGTACAGAAACTGTAAGTGATGCTTATGGAAACACATTGACGACATTCTAAAATTGGCTGTGCTCAAGTGTGGTGATAAAAAATAAACTCTTCATTGTATATAAAAATATTACCTCATTCACTCCTACACCTCTAGAGATCGAGCACACTCCTCCAAAATAGCTCATACTGCTTCTCTTGTAATGGAAATTTCCATTCCTTAAAATTTAGGGAGATAAACATAGCAACACGTTTTTATGCATGAAATACAATTGATTTCCAATTAGAAACTTCAGAATTTTTTCTAAACAATAAAAAATGCAAATTTGACCTTTTTGAAAAATGAAATGGTGCTTAGGTACTTACAAGAGAAGATGCACAGCATCAGCATGCTGTTTAATATGATTCTGTCTGTATTTGGAGAAATCATGTAACATTTTCAGAGGGTCGGGGCTAATTGGTATGCGGTCTTTATCTGTCCATGTCTCTACTGCGACCAGAACCACCCGTGTGTTCAGCTGTTCTTTATAAATCTGTTGGTACAAAACATATGAAAAGGTAACCACATAAATTAAACACATAAAAAGGCTCTGGAATTTAAAAAAAGGAAATGTTGATTAGAGAAGAGTTTTGAGTTGTTTGTTTGTGTATAATTGTAACAGACAACATTTTTATGAGCATATTTGCATTTTTTTAAAAGTTGATCAATTCTTCTTAAAAAAAACACCGCTTTTGAAAACCTAGTAGCAAGTGTTGTAATGGGTGTTGGGACTGCACTATGGATAATAGAAGTAGGCACTTCATATCTTCATCTACTGACAGACACAATTATTATTAACCACCTGGGCATTACACTGAGGTCTAGATTTCTGTACCAAAAGCGGTACACTGTTTTTCATGAAATTTTTTTTTAAATTGTAGACCTGTAACTTACAGAAATATGTCCGAACAGGGTTCTAGTAGATATCATGAATATAAAAAAGTTTGAAACACACAATCATGTAAAAAAAACATTTACTTTTAATAAAATTAAAGAAAAATCAGCTTAAACAAGAATGCATAAATAAATAAAAAATACTGAAAATACTGAAAAAGCAATAACTCTGTATATTGTATAGTACTATTATTATTCTAAAACACCTCCCTAGTGTGGTAAATTTTTGAATTTCCCGGTTATTTTCTTTGTCTTTATTTTATAATATTTTGTATTGGATTGGATACGGGAGTTTGTATCCAATCCAATACAAAATGTGAATTTGAATTTCCAAGTTATTTACTTTGTATTTTTTTTTTTATTATTATTTTGGATTGGATTGGATACAGGAGTTTGTATCCAATCCAATACAAAATGTGAATTTGAATTTCCCAGTTATATACTTTGTGTTTATTTTATATTATTTTTGTATTGGATTGGATACAGGAGTTTGTATTCAAACCAATACAAAATGAGAGTTAGATTTTTAATTTCCGGCTGATGGGCACATGTGCTGACGACGTCATCAGGGATCGCCGAGGGACACGTACACGCAACATGAACAGAGAAGAGAAGAAGCCGGCGGAGAAGCCAGGCACCCAACGCTGGAGAGGGTGATCGACGCTGGAGAGGGAGATCGACGCTGGAGAACGACGCTGAAACAACAGAACACGGGATGATTACAGCGGGACCAGGTAAGTGATGGCATTTAACCACCTGAGAAAAGTTCGGGTTTAACACTTTCTGCAAGTGTTTTTACCCCGAACCAAGGTTGGGTCTAACGGCCGGGTGGTTAATAATATTAATAATAATAATATAGTATTTATTAGTTCCAGCATAGTATGCAGCGCTGTACATTAAATAGGTGGTACCAGCTAATGTCCGTCTACTGTCCTGTTTGTACAATGTCTAATCAATGCTAGCTAAAAACTTTAAAGTGGACTTATCTACAGTTGGAATTAGCCAGTTTGTGTCACCTTTAAAGAAATTTAGAAACATCAGATGATCAGCAACAGGTCTGGATTTTAGCTGCTGTGGAATTAAACCTCACTGGATCAGACAACATACTGGAATTATTTGTATCTACCTGATTTTTGGTTAAGTCTACACTATGAAGTGTACAGTACCCCAATACAGATGATTGTGCTATATAAATTAAATTAATAGTAATAAAAGACATATTTGCAGACCAGCAGACAGATGAAAAAGGATTTGATCAGAAACCAATAATGTAATAAAAACTTTCCAATAGTTTTCTTTGTGACCAAAAGATATCACCAAAGTCTAATGAATCTTTCCACCAAAGTAACACACTTATACAAACCTGGCAACAATTTCAATGTAATATGATATAAACTATTTTCTTTATTCTCGAATTTTGTTTATTGTACAGAATTCTTAAGAAATTAAAAAGAACGTCATATGTAACTGTGTAGAGAGGTATCATAAGAGAGAGTAATTCAAGAGAATAGGTGGTCCTAGAGTGGTGCCCCTGCCTTAGTTATTACTTCTCATCTTTCTTACATTATGAACGTCATATGTAATCGAAACAACTTGAAGATAAGAAGTTATTTCAAAGCATATGATGCACCTGAATGTAGCGTCATCAAGCCTGATATAAACACCCCTCGCTTTCATCGATACCCTTTGATAATGTCAATTGCTCATAATAACCCTCTTTCTTAACTGCTTTGAATTATAGGAGTTGCAGCACAAACAGAAAGATTGTAATTAGGCATTTAGTGAAAGTGACACATGTATAAGAACAAGAACTCTTAATTATACATATCTTATTATTATTATATCTCCCCTGTGTACTAATGCAGATACATGGATTTCAAGATCCTGTTTTCTTAATTACCTGAGGTCAGTTAGACTGCATAAGGCCACTGGTCAGTACAAGTAAAGTCAGTGGGGCTGATATACTAAAGGAACAGAGAATGTTCATATAGATTAGTGAATATTGTCAAGTGATGTTCACTTGGAATACTCGATCAAACATAAAAAGATGTTACAAAAATTATTTCTGGTTGGAAATTATAAGTTGATTAAAGTAAACATGAATTAAAGTGTATGTAAATGTATATAAATAAAACTAAAACTCACATGGTACCATCTCTAAGAATGTTGTATAAATACAGCCAATAAAATATGCTGCAAATTATATTCACCCTTTTATCCTCTTTAAAATCCTTCTTTTCTACCTGAAACTCTGGGGGTTAGGGCTGGGGAGTGCAGAGGATGGCCTGGAATCATTGTCACCTGAACTGTGGAAGGCTAGATAGGAATTGTGGCAACTGAAATCAGGCATAAGGTGCAAGTGCATGATGTCCCGTAACTTGCAATCCGTGGAAGACCCAAACTACCTGACCACACTGGGATAAATGTGGTTATTAACAAGCAAGGGGCTCTTTGCTAATGGCAATGGCAAGATCAACAGTTATCTGATGACTTTCCAAGATCTTCTATGCAATGCAGAGATTTCTGGATTACAAAGGGACATAATACAATTAAAAAGTTAAGTTCAGTTACATGTAACCTTGTTTTAGGCTAGGTGATCATTTAGATTACAATGGGAGCAGTGAAACAATAAAAATATAAAATAAAAAATATAAAAAATAAAAATAATTTCCAAATATTTAATTGCATATATAATATATTCTTTGTTTTTGTGCACTCTAATCATTAATTATACCTAAACTAAAGAACCAAATTTTATATATAGAAGCTTACCAGTGGTTAGATATGCATAAGATTTCTTTTTTTATACTTGGTGCATTGTCTACATGTACAGAAATATATCAGTTGGCCCTGTCAGAAGTCTTTAAAACTGTTTGTAGACTAAACAGAAATCTCAAGCAATGTTGTCAGCTTCCTTACTATCTTCTGTGAACCTCAATGTAATGTCCATATATTGGAGATAAAGGACCAGATTTATTAAAGAACTCCAAGGCTGGAGAGGATACACTTTCATCAGTGAGGCTGGGTGATCCAGCAAACCTGGAATGGGTTTTTTAAAAATCATATGCAATTTGTTAGCAAATGTTTTCAATCTCGGACCAAATCCACTGCAGGTTTCTTTGGAGAGCTTTATAAAGTCAGGCCTGTAGAGAGATGAAGGAGTTGGTAGCCCAATGAGGATTTTAGCCAGGGAGACAATCTTGTTCCTCCATAAATATTGTGCAGTGGGTAATCATTGTCACCTTAAAACTGAAAGACTATTATTATGAAAATCACTAAAAAATATTGGAAAAAAGCCAGAAAAAAAAGTTACTACAACCATAATTTTTGACTGGTGAACAGTAACATATTACATTTTAGCGTGGCGTTTAAAAACACTTTAGGGGGTTCTATTTTTAAATATTTTCACACAGTAGTCACAGTAGTTCAGTTAGAAAATATATGACATATGAGTAAAATTTAAATCACCCATTTTCTGACCAGAAGTTTTGAATCTAAATCCAATATGAAAAATGTGTAAATTCTGAGTAAAGGCTGAGTGAACCTGGATAAGGAAACTGGTATAAATAGAGTTTAAATAAATGTAATGGGTCTCCAATATTAGGTCAAATATTTGATCATTGGTGACTGCCTCTCTCTTCATAGAGCAGAAAATATTCAATGTACATGACATGTAGGGTATGATAATAATTATTTTCATCAATGTGAGCCAATGGCAGCTGAAATTTACATTTGCTTTGGAAAATAGTGAAGTGAGCTTACTGAATATAACACAGAATCCAATAGTAGAATGTTCTTTTTTAGCCATGTGTGATGTAAATAGCTTTCCATGTTGAACATCTGGACGATAAAATGGATTTAGATTTTCGATGTGATAAGGCTTACTAAACACGTGAATTTAATCTCCAGCATACTGTCCCCAACAAGTCCGATAAACATGGATCTGTTCCAGTAGATTACTATCTAGATTTATAGCTGTTCTTAGGCTTATAACATACTTCACGAACAATAATTTATTACTTTAAGCTTTAAATCCCTTGCTATAATTTACCAATTTGCAGTACTTATGCAAACACTGTTTATTTTATGCAATATGGTTGTGAATGTTTTTGACGCATTAGCTGCCCACTATCAGCTCATATAGAAAAGCCAGGTGGCGTCAGTGTTTATTTACTTTTAGGTGGCCGTGGGTTCGTCAGTTGCTGACTGAAGTATACCAATAAAATTGTAATCCTAATTGCACTACTCCAAGATATACAGATATGGTCTATTTAGCTCCGCAGGATGTTACAGCAAATACCAATGATGTGTTTTATACTGATACAACAATTTTGTATCAATGAACAACTTGTTGCTGTATTGTAACCATTTTAGTGAAATACAAAAAATGGTCAGAAAAAAGATTTATTGCAATAAAAAAAACTAGTTGTGGCAAGTAGGGAAAAAGAAACGGAGCAATTTACTTTTGCAAAAGAAAAGCTAATCCTAAAAATCCCTGAACTTATTATTGGGGTTGGGGTCAGGTTACCCACAGATACATGTCCCAAGTACAAATCTGTTTAAAAAAACATGCTGCTTGGTCAACACATCTACTAGAAAAAGACTAATTAGGATTTGTATTTCTCTTGAATTGTTTCATTATTTCTAGAGCTTTTTCCACCCTTTCTGGGAACAAATATTAGGTACTAATGTTCCCCTGTACTCATTCCCCAGGGTGAGGGGGCAGATATCAGGGGCCCCCTTATTAAAGAAAACTTCAAGATTCTTCCAACCTGCAGACACAACAGAAGGGTCATGTTGTGGGCATGAGGCCCTTTTCTCCAAAGATGGCCCGGGCTAAAATTAGGGGCAGGAGGAGGTCTTGTTTTTTTGCAAAAAGGAGGGGGGCTGCAAACAAACCTGGGCACACCAGATTCCAGAGGACCTTCCATGGAGGGGACACTTACACATACTTACTGCCCCCATCTCCCATCCAAGAAAATCCCAAGCCGTTTAAAGGGTCTGGATTAAAAAACAGGGAAGACACTCAACATTGTTTGTAATAATTTGTTTTTCCCATAGAAAAAAACATTAAACACTTAAACAACAACACTGAAAGACATCTTTACCTGTGAAGCCCTACATAACACCTATGTAACGCCAACAAAGCCTTTGTCACTGTCACCTATTACTCATGTATGTATGTATAGTGTATATGTACATTCATTCACTACCATATTGGGTACACTTTGCTAGTACTGGTTGGAGCCCTTTTTGCCATAAATCATCTTGGCATAGATAGATTCAACGAGGTCGCAGAAATATTCTTCAGGGATTTTGGTCCATATTAGCATGATAGCATTACAACATTAAAATCCGTTATGCAAATCTCCCATTCCACCACATCCCAAACGTGCTATATTGGATGGCGAGCTAGTGACTACTGAGGCCATTTGAGCACAGTGAATTCATTGATATGTTCAAGATGCCAGTTTGTGATTTGTTAAGCTTTGTGATATGTAACGTGCTGGAAGTAGCCATCAAAACACAGGTACACTGAATTTATAAACATTGGTATTGAAAAGATGCTCAGTTGATAGTCAGGGGGTCAAACATGTGCCAAGAAAATATCCCTCCGATATTTTATGCTGATGCTGGGTAGTATATGACTTTTTTTCAATAACAAATATGTACAGCTTTAAGAAAATCCTTTATTAAAGCCAACCTATTTGTTTATGAATGAACAGCTGGGAATGAAAGGAACAAAATACATTTTACAGATTTAAAGGAACAATCCCAAATTACTAAGAAAAAAAACTTATTGTAGACTGAAAAAAATTGTAATGCTAATGAGTAAAATTCACCCCTTCTGACCATATAGATGTGTTTTGTTCACACATTTCATAGTGAGAAAGAAAAGAATGAAAAAACACAGCATTCGACTAGTTTCAATTTTACTTTTTTGCATGTATGCATAAAAGGTACATTTCATTAGTATTACTACTATTCAAAGTACAGCTAACTGCCATGTTGTCTGAAGCCTCATGGGGCAAATGCATTGCTTCCTTTAAGAATAACCTGAGATCCAAGCCTAAAATATGCAGGCCAGGGTGGCTCCTGGTTGTGGGAACTATTATATATAATTCTGCAAGAGGTACTAGAGATTGCACAGCTGAGAATCTTGTAACAAGAGGTTGCTGTCCTACCCATAAGGCCTAAAAAATATTTAAGCTCCTCGTTCCTAAGTCGGGTGAACATATATATACTAGCACTGCTATGTGTGTTGAATGATTTGTATTTATGATTATCCAGTCCTGAAATTTACACAGCTAAATCCCATCTAACATAGCACAGCCAGAGGGGTGGTATCAATTAAAGTTTAGAAATACAATGCTGTTCTCCTTTCACTCACAACCTGCTGATTCCTCGTGCTTCCCTTTCCTCCCATCAGTATAATTCTTGTCAATAAACTAGAATGCAGCCCATTGATTTGGCTTTCACTCCCTCTTTTGGTCCAAATGCATAGGGGAACTGCTAAAAGCTGAATATAAAATGAAAATTCAGGCTGTTATGCTAGTTAAACAAAATGGAAGAAATGTATTATTGAGTACAATGCATTTATTTTTTAAATGTATCTGTCTGGAGATGAGCTTTCAACTACATAAAATGCTCTAGCTTGGTATTGTAAAATCCTTTCTTCACCTTTAAAAAGAGAGCACCCCATCCATAAAATAATAGTGTTTTGTTGTTGTCTACTCACTGATTTTGTGGCTTAAAAATGGTGCCGACCAACTCATTTGTGGTTGGGTATATGTGCATATTAAACCATAGAAATTTAATTATTTACACAACAGCAAGAAATGAGCTTTATCAGCCATAAATAAGCCACCCTAACGTATGCTAGATGCTTTAAATGTTAAGTTACATCTTCTCAAAGTTCCTCAAATGTCTCATCTTAGCCTCTAAAGTCAGATTCCAGTCCATTTTAACAGCTTAGAAACATCCTCTGTGTGTTTACATGTAAAGACTGGCAGCTTGCCAAACTGATGGTACAACAAAAATATAAAAAAGACATTAGGCATTGTTCAGAGCAGCAGTTAAAAATGACATCGTTTACCCCTCCCAGGTGCAAAAGAGTTGCCAAAAGGCAGCCAGGAACTTTTACAGGTGGTAACCACAGAGCTTTTTCTAGGTGTTAGAAAATACTTGGTAGAATTGTTTTTGTATACAACTTATATATACAATTATATAGTTTATACAAGCAGCTGGAGTGGTTACCTGCACTTTGGATTTCAATTCATTATACACATTGAAAATGAATATCTTCACAATGCTTACAGATACAGAGATGGGTGAGAACATGCTTACAGTTTCTAATTTTGCTTGGGCATTGGGTCAAACAAATGGAGTGGTTTTTTAAAAATGAATTGTAACATATGTAAAACGTAACAAAATGTGTCTATATTCTGTACATAGATCCACAATTAAAATTTCTGGTTATGTTGACTGACCTGACCTACAAATAATGTACAGCTGAACAGAGGCTGGTTTATGGATTCCAGTTAACATTAGATGATCTAGGGTATACATATTTAACAGCCACTAAACTGAGCAACATTTATAGGCAACTTTACTGTTGCACCAGTGATCAGAAACTTGATCTGCTAAACTGCTGAACTTTCATAACTAAAAACTGAAAATCTCCTGAAGTCTCCAGAACTACAAACAATGTTTTTCACAATTTATACATTAATTTGTAACAGCAAATTTTTTTTTGCAAAAATTAAAACAACAGAATACATACTTACCGAGTCCACCACATTTACTATAGATTTAGCAAAATTGCTGGTATGTATGTGAGAAGAACGTTGCTTCTTATACTGAAAGAAAATAAATTAAAAAAAGTTTTGAGATTGTAGAATTTCTATAATATATACTTTGTGTTTCAATGACAATAGGATTATTATATATACAACACTGCCACCATGTGGTCACAAGATAGACTTACAACATTTGTAAAACAGTAATAAAAGGATAAAATAATAAGGATGATGTACAAAAAGATTACAATTTACCTTAGTAGATATAAACTTGAACAACATATATTATTGTTTAAATTTTCTTGCATTTTTATAGGCAGTTGACATGTTAAGGGGTATCTTTTTTAAGTAGTGAAAGTGAAATCAACCAGTGAATTTTACTGGTCCATGTATTTTAAATACAGCTACTAATTCACCAGCAGTGAATCGTTGGTAAATGTCACATTCACTATCATGTCTATGATGTATGTCTCTAAATACCATTACTTACATTTACAACAGACTCTGCTCATTTATAATAAATATAATAATATAATATTATTTGTACATAGAGTAAGCTTTACTACTATATTCTATTGTGCCCCAATCTCCAGGGAGTCAGGCACTTTCCTTTTGCTTTTTTTCTTCGCTTGCACACATAAAAAACACAAATCAGCAATATTTGATCTTGAAGAATAAGTCTAGTAAACCAGGCTAGTTTGTTCCTTTTGCTGTATTAGGCACTTTTATCCTCATTTATTTCATTGTTTAGGATTTCCTGCCATCTAGTGGACAAATTAGGGTATAAGTAATGCCATTTATTGCCAATTGGAAAAACTGCTAAAATGAACATGAATCCAAAAGTCATGAATGTATGCAAATAACAAATAGGGTAATAAATACTATTATATCATACCTGACTCGTAAACCCAACATTTTTAAAGTCTGTATTTAATTGGTTACATCATTAAAGTAATTTGCTTGCATTTATTAGTGGCCAACATTGCTTGCCGATCTTACTGCCCATGTTTGAGATTGACAATTTTATTCCCTATTGATAAAATGGCTCCTTCTGCGCATGCCTGAGATGCTCAGGCATGCACAGAAGGAGCAACCAGGAGCCTCAATGGATGTGTGACATAGGTACCCTGGGAGGCTCTGCGCTCCCATTCAGAATTAGGGGGCTGTGCTGCACCCTTTTTTTTAAGTGTGTTGAACTTAAAAATACCACAAACAAAATTTTTACTTTAAATAAAAAGGGTTATCTATCTTTTAATGTAAAGTGAAAATTCTGAGTTTAGGTATGCTTTAAGTTTGATGTAGGAATTTAGGTCTACTTGAAAATCAATAATAAACCAGATCAATAATATTATTATTATGACCTTTCAAGAAGCCCAGGAAGCAGGAGGTGGTCAGCAGTGGCTGAAATAAAAGTTTCCTTTAGGAGCAGTAAAGTTTAAATTCAATTTTGGGCGGATAAGTGACAAATGACTATAGACAGGGACTACAATGTGGCATCCAACTAAATGTCACTGGATGAGTGTAAGACGTTGTATTGATCAGGGACACCTCCATATTTGGATTTATAAGTAGGGATTGGGTGTCACTTTAGCACTATGCAAAGGTTACTGAACACTGCAGGTGTGAGCAAAAATTAATTCAAGCTGTGGTGACAATCTGTGCCCATCAAAAAAATGATATACGCTAAGATTCAAGATAATGAAATAATTACAAATGTTTTTAAAGTGGTTAATACCGAAAATTAAATATTATTAGTTATGTACTTTCAGCACCTTTAATATTTTTTATAAATAAAAGAAAGCCACCAAGATTATTTTCATATAATTTTTTTGTAAATGTGAAATATCATAAAAAACATGCTTACCATTTGATGGTCATTCACAATCATAAGTTCAATATATTTCATCTCTTCAAATACTCCACCACGTGCCTGTAATAGTAATACAAGGTATATAAATGAGCACTTTGAAATGTTACAGGTGGTCTTCATTCAAGAAACTACTAGGACCACTAATATGCATGATGAATACAACCTTGTTACAGTTTTATCATTTTGATTATTTTATCTGAGGAGGATAGAAGGAAGTGGAAAATTCAATTCAGCACCCCAACACGCACATTACCGCAGCACAGAATTGTGACCGGAAAAGACATATCTTACCGTTATCCATGCAAAGATCAAGGTAATTGGCAGAGCTTTGTTCACTCTCCATAGAACATGTAGGCATGTAGCTAACCCCTGGAGATTCCATTGAATAATAAAGACCCCCCACATGGTCAGAAGCTTAGAATATCAGCTGGATCACCTAACATTTTTGGATCATACACCATATTTGTTCTTATTTTACTACATTGCACAATGTTTGGTGACCTTGTAAACTAATACCACAAAACATGAAAACCTAGAATAATGACAAACAGGTTTACATTTTCTGCTTTCTAGGTCCTTGATAATTTATTTCAAGGATGGTGTTGACAACACACAGTAAAGCCAGACTTATTGTTCTACATTTGTAGTAACAAAACAGATTCAAACTGAAATTAATATGATTATTTTCATTTGGCAGATTACAGTTTATCTGCAGCTGTGTGATGTATTAATCTGTCAGCAACCCACAGTGAGATCCAATTGCTCAGTCTAAGCCTGATTAATCAATCAGCCAAACTGGAAACAGCTCATGCTATTTGGGGTTTAGCCAAAGTGAAAGGACTTGTCGAACAATGACCAGTATTCATAGCACAGGGACAATCAGTTTCAGTGATTTGGAACTCATAGTCTAGACATATGAATATGATATGCTCTTTCTTGCATACCAAATTCTTTTATGTAGTTTTATGTAATTGTTTTCACGCTGCTGACTGTATGCCTCCCAGGCATGGGTGGTGCAGCCTGACGCTACTATATATGGTGCTGACATTGACGTGTCTACTCCTTGGATGAAAACAGCCAACTGGGGATGCTCCAGATGCCACAGGGAAACAGTAGGAGCGAAATAGTTGGTTGTCCCAAATGTGATGTCTGAGGCAAAGAATATACATTACTTTAGTATACAATTATACTTAATGTATTCTATTAGAGAAAAGTGTGATGCTGACTGGTTTTATGATAATATACTGTGGTAGGTTCGGTGGTACTCTATAGAAATATATATATATACATATATATATATTACAATATTCACAGCTCCCAGTACATTAGTGTGATGATTAGTAGAAAGAATGCCCCCTACATTGCTGGCCAGTGCTAAGAATTTCACCATTACAGACAAAAAGAGATCTTAAAATTACTCATAGTGTAGGAGGAACTCTAAAGTTCCATGGAACCCCCATTGAGAAACACTGCTTTATAGTATTCCCTTTAAATTATTCCCCACTACTCAGTGACTAGGAGAGGTTGTGTAGGTAGGTAAAGTGGAGAGTGAAAGAGCTAGGCCAGTCCTTATAGGAAATGGATATGGGCTTTGAGTTGCTAAAGATCCAGATACCTGATGTGCAGTTTGTTGCTGTGCGTCTGGAAGTGGCCAACCATGTAGGTACACACTGGGGGTATGAAGAGTCCCAAACATATACAGTATTTCACAATACTAGTACTGTTAATTTAGATTTTTAGGTCAGCAGTTTTCAGGAAAAGTATAATTATTCTCAAATAGTTCACCAAAGCATAGTGTGTATACTCACACTGACTGTCCTTTTCCTTCTGCTTCTCACCCACTGTGTTTGTGCAAAAAATGGCAGCTGACTGTTTACATCCGTATCAGAGTCTGTCAGGAACATTAATATAATATATTAATCATTATGTATACATAAAACATTTACTTTTTTACAAAGGTTAAAGGCACACCCTATCTTGCTGCAGGGATTGTGTTTTGAAAGTGCAGCTACTCTTCAAAACTGTTCCATAACCCTGAATCCCAAAATGCCACACTCAATATGGAAAAGTAAATTGTGCTTCTATGTTTCTATTATTTTATATATTTTTAAGGCCCAGCCCTATCTTGTTACATAGTCTTTTTTACAGGTAGCAATATAATTTGGCAAATTGTTTTTGTCAATTTGAACTTTCTGTATATATATATATATATATATATAGGTGTGAAATACAAACTATCAAAAGTCTTTGAGATGCAAAATAAAGTAACAAGGAGACTCCTAATGATTTTTATATGGACCCCAATGCAATTAGTATTCTCCTTTTAGAGGTAGAGGTAGAATTTAAAAGTATACCCACCATAGATTTACTGATGAATGAAAAATCTATCATTATGGGCAAATCTTTTTTTATTGGCATTTTGAAAATAAAATACAAACTTGTCAGTCAGAATACAATGAGGAAGTCGTAATAGTAATAAAAGATAGAACAACATAACATCATTCATAAAACTATATATAATAGACAAATAATGAATCACATAAGAGAGAGGGAATCAGGGAACAAAGGGAAAACAACTAATGGGGTACCTAGGCGAGATGGTGGGGAAGAGGATACGTGGAGTCAAGGACTCAGTCTATTGGTGAGTGAAAGGGAGGAGGAGTACATTAGCCAAATGGGCCAGCAAGAGGTGGTGGCCTCAAAGTGGTCATCGTCCATTGCTATCAGTTCCTTTAGTCCCAAAGGGAGAAGGGGCAGGTCAGGGGATATAATGGGATGAGCGGTCTGGCAGATGAGAAGAAGTAACCATACAAAAGTTTTTTCCTGAGATGCCAGCCAGGCAGTAATGATAATAGGACAATTTTAGGGAAAGTGCCTAAAAAATGATTGTACAATTCTGAGCATACTGAGAAAATCTCCCGCCAGAAGGGCTGTATACCTGGACATGACCATTATATAAGCAGATATTTTTCTTTATCACTCCTGCACGTTCAATATGTATAGGGTTGGGCAGGGAAGATGCGGTGTAGTGTAACCGGGTCTCTATAACATCTTGTAAGGATATTGTAGTTTTTTTCCTGGAGCTAGCAAGTGACAGACGTCTTGTGCATTAATGCAAAGATCTTTTGCCAGCCAAGGTCTGGGATGGTTTGGCCTAGATCCCTATGCCAATCTTGGACATATCTAGGGAAGGTGCCCACATTGGCTCTCAACAGTGATTTATACATTGCAGAGACCATGTGGCGGGAGGGTCTGAGGAGCAGCACAATTTCTCAATCACCGTTAATGGTCTATGTAATTGGGTTAAGGAGTGTAGGAGTTTTAAAATGGAGTTCAACTGATACTGAAGCAACCACTGCTTCCCTGAGGGGGAAGGGGCAAATTGTAGGGGAGAGGATGGAGACCATAGGGGGAATGGGGGAATTCAATATTATAAGTATGATAAAGCATTATTATATCCACCAAGAGCTGGGGACCCTAGGGGTATACCTGGTTTATCCATCAATAGTAGGTTACCCTAGGGGGAATGGGGGAATCTAATAAAAGTATGATATTGCATTGTTTTAGGCTATTCATTTCTACAGAAAAACTATAAAAAAAAAATGTAAAAACAATGCATAACAGAAGGTGAGTGTGGCTTACCTAAATGAGGTGGTACACTAGGAATTTGGGATCCTGGAGCTTTCTCTATGACATGGGGACGACTTGTGCTTTCCTGAAGAACAACAAATGCTGGTCCAAATCAAATAAGAAGAAGCTGGAATAATGCAGGTTCATTAAGGAGCCTGATAACCTCCAATAACAATATCACAAATACTGTATGTTTTCAGTTTGTGATCAATTTAACTGCTTGTACTGCATCACTTTCAAGTCGTTCCTTCATTTCTTGAACCAAATCTAAATTTTAAAATTACCGTATTTTTCGGACCATTAGACGCTCCGGACTATAAGACGCACCAGGTTTTCCCACAAGGGAAAACAAGAAAAAAAAAATTGATTTGATTTCCCCTGAGATCCAGCGTGCGGCACTTGTGCCCGCCCATGAAGGCGGCGCCGATCGGCATTCATCAAAGTAAAAAAATATGCCCCTGTACCTCTGCATTCGGACCATAAGACGCACCCTGATTTTCCCCCCACTTTAGGAGGAAAAAAAGTGCGTCTTATGGTCCGAAAAATACGGTACACATACATACTTTTATAGGTGGACTCACAACATAGCTGAAAAGTATATGATTATTAAACTACAAGCTTAGGCTTCTGTAAAAATATTAATATTGATACTTACCTGCTCGCTGACGACATTCCCCATGGAGATCCAGCGTTAGTCCTCTGCCAGGCTAAATGAAACTGGCTGTACAGTATATGTTTCATGTGTGCCCATGACTTTAGTGACTCACCCCTAAATAGGGTGCATGGGAATGGTGCAAATCATAGGGATGCTCTGCAGGATTCTCAATCTGTGCTCCGCTGGAGAAAGAGGTTAAACCTGATAGACAGACCAAACCAAGGACACCTGGAAAAATTTATGTATGGAGATTTTTAAAAAAGTCAGGGGTTTTCTTAAAAGGGGTGCCCAAACATGGTGGAGGGGTAGTTGCTGATCACAGATTTCAATAAACTTAAACAAAACAGGATTCCTAGGACTTCCTGCTACAAGCAGCCATGTCAGCTCATTATAGTCCAGATAAAGCTTGGGGGATTGTTGTCAGCCTTCGCCTTCACATCTCCCGGCTCCCACTGGTCTATAGTTTTTCCCTGGTGTTTTTAAAACTGATGTGTAATCAGACAGAAATTAGTATAAGTATAGCAGTAAGACATTATATGCTTGATTTATTAAAGCTCTTCAAGACAGAGGAAGATAGACTATCATAGGAGAACCTGGGTGATCCAGCAAACCTAGAATGGATTACCTAATAATCATTTTGGCAAATGTTTTCCATCCTATAATAGTTCACCTTTATGCAAATAACTGCATAATTTATATTTTAAATCAGTAAAAACAGTTGTTTGGCAACTTAATAATTAAAAAATACTTTTATGAAAACCTGAAAAAGTTCCTTACATTTTCACATAGGCTGGGCAAATTGGGGTTTAGGTTTTCCCATAAGATGCATCCGGAAGGCAGTGAACTACCTAGGCTTTTCAGGACCATGAAGTGATGGAGATTTATTTTTTTCTATCATTTATCTTCCTAATGAAAAATGTTCCACTTTTTACTGCATTCATGTTATAAGCCACCAGCAGGGCTGTGCAAATTTACTTTGCCCATTTACTTTACTTTGCCCATGTACCCATTTACTTTACCATTTTTACCACTTTTTTGGGGAAAAAAGTAAAGGACTTTTGAAAAAGAAATAGTAAAAACGTATTCATGCTAAATTTATCTAAGCTGTTTCTAAGCACATAATGTGTGGTGTCATGATCTATGCCTCTGTCTATAAGATTAATGTCTTAAGCAATAAGAAATGTTCTGCAAAGGACCAAGAACAAAGTAATAATGGTGACTGCATGTCTAGTACCAATAATAAATAAAGGGTATAGCTAAGCATTTTGCCTTTTTTTTCTCAGTAATTCAACCCATGCCAAGCTTTATAGTATGATTTCCCCTATTATAAATTCAGCATTAGTATGTATTTTTTTTTTACTGTTTTGGTTTTTGAATTTTACAGAAAAAGGGATATATAAAGAGAACACAAAAGAGATTTCTTAAAACAAAAAAGGTCAATTTAGGCATCTTTCTGATGTTCTTAGTGGTACGTGGTCATCTATTGGCCTTGGTCATAAGATGCCCCATTGAATGGAGCCATCAGGCTCAATATACAAAAAAAATACAAATGAGAGAATGAGAAACAAAACAAGTAGCACATGGGAAATCTTAGCAGAAATTCCTAATGTCATATGATGCTTATATTAGTGTGGATACTTACAGTGTTGTGATTTAGGTCCACTGGATGTATGGTATATGTGTGGGTTCCATCATCAAACATTCCACTATTAAAAAAAATAAATAAGTATTTGGGCTAACATAAAATATTTTACAATCTCAATTATTAAAATGCAGCTGACACTGAAATCCAAAGATAAATTGGCAATAAAAAATTTGCTAAAATATTTGTAATATATGTAAATGGCAAAATTTATTACCAGCTTAAAATAATAGGATAAAAGTGTCTACCTGTTTTAAAAGATAACAGTTTGATGAAATGGGCATACAATAGCCCCCTGGCATCAGGTCGGTGAACATGCAGAATCCATTTGGCTCATATATCCATCAGAGGTCTTCTATTACAGCAGCAGAGCGGAGTTGGAAGTTCTGACAAGAACTCCTTACTGGCATCTCCAAAATTGTTCTTGCCAGTTGAATAGCAGCCAAAAATGCTTCTTACTACACCGGAATTTTTCATCTAAGAAAACTCCCTGGAGTCTTGATAGAGACAACTTATCCCCCTAACTAAGACAGGAAGATTATTCATCACTGAGGAAAGCAGGTGTGTCTAGCTTGCTACAACTGCTTCAAAAACTCTGCATTGACCTCATCTTCCCTGTACAAATTTAAATGGAAATAAAATCCTTAAATTCCTTAAAATTAAGGAAAAATCAGACATATTGGGGGAACACTAAAGATTACGGTTGTTATTTTTTGATGATTTTACAGTTAAGTGGAAAACCTCTGAATATTGCAATGTCACCAAAAATGCTTGGGGTGGGGAAGATGGTGTTGGTCTGGGTGGCCTATGGGAAAATGTTCCAAAAAGGAAGAATTTTTTTAAAAAAAGTACTTAAATTTTGGTTAAAAACAGTTTTTTGAAGCCCGCGGGTTAATTGGCATTGGAATTTAGCTCATTGTTATTTCTGTACTTTGACCTACAATATGTTTTTCTCTCTAAATAAACTGACAATGTTCCTTTAAACGTGACATTTTATTTCATTCCCAAATCACAAAAACTTATAATAGTATGCCAGACCTTTCTTCAGAGATAAAACTTTGCTGGCCATGAAAACGGAGGGGTGCAGGGCAAAACAATTTTCACTGGTTCATAAAAATGATAATTCTACAGTTTTTCTTTAGTTTCATTCAAAACAAATTGAGGTCTGGGACCTCTATGACATGTAATATCATCTAAGAGCTTTCAATGTTTTTTTGGGAACTCTGGCCACAAGATCTTGGTAGCAGAGTTTCTAGGTTTACCCACTGGGTATGTCCTTCCACTTACCCCAGTTGCATTATCCATTTATTTATATTGCAGAGCATCTAGCTGATGGATGATAGAAAGTCTAAATTTGGTAAAAATGGCAAAAACATACACTGCTTGCCCATTAAAAGTCCACAAGCATGTTTTAGTTGCTCAAAAAATTAGGTCGGCTGACTACCTGAATGTACAAAATGACCAAGCCCTGATGACATGAGCATATGCCAAGATGTCAGAGACAGAATTCATCAGGCTCGAATTGAGAAAGAGTGATTCAGGGAGCATGAGACATCTTTTTTTTACATGGAATGGTCACCACAGAGTCCAGACCTTAACCCAATGAGAATCTTTGGGATAGAGAAGACTTCAGACAATGACCTGACTCTGAGTTCATCAATACAAAATCCTAGTGAAAAATTAATGCAGCTCCAGGCAGAAATAAATGTGACACTTTTTTGGCCACGAAGTGTAAAATTTATTAGAGAGTCAGTCCAGCAAAAACCTTAGACCTGTTTCAGTACTCTGTACTCTGTTACTGCTATTTCTCTGCTAAGCCTGCAGATAACATACGTTTGTTACATGTACAGGCAGCAGCCTGAAAAAGAAGCCCAATGTTCAATTTTTACTACGCTGGACGTTTCATTTCCTATCGGTGCTAATTGTGATGTATGAAAACCAAAGTAGCTGAATTTCCTTTTAAAACATGGGGGCTTGTACAGTATAGTAATGTTAGTGCAATACATATGGTTAACCAAAAGGGACATTTTTCTCAATAAAATTAGAATTTCATTTTGCGCCCCACTCTACTGCAGGACAAATGTAATTCTGCTGCAAAGTGCTTGGGACAGCTCACTAAAGAAGCCGAAATACCATAAACGTGAAACTAGAAATACGGCACCAATCCTTTAACAATGAGTAGTTTATTAAATGTACTAAATTGCATTTCAAATGTTGTGTTCATCTTCCTTACTGTAAACCATTGCAAGTAGATATTGCTACTCTTGAATTCTTCACACCTCTGATGGTACCATGATAATAGCAGTGCTCTCCTCCCTATGGAAAACAAAAAAATGCTCACGGGTAAGAAGTCAATATAAATTCAAGCTAACTCTTAATGAAAACATTTTGTCTGCCATAGGAATAAGGTAGTAAAGATATATTGGTAAGTTAAATATCAGCTGTGAGCTCACTGTTGAGGTTCATTCCCATTGGCTGGTTGTTGTCAGGGCCAGAGCCACCACCACTGAGAATCAACAGCCAACGGAAATGCTACCGAATGAATGTTATCAATGAACACCCAACAGTTTACATTCCATTTCCACTAGCTCCACCTCTAACTCTACATTTCTATTGGTTCTGCCCCTGACCCAGACATCAGCCAATGGAAACACTGCCTTCTGTGTACTTTCTCTGTGTGTTCAAAGATGTTATCCACTTTGCCAACAAATCTGTTAGCAAGTTTAGACTTGACTTGTTCAATGTCAGTTTCTATCCAACCCGAAAACAAATTGAACCTGAACAGATTTGCCAATCACTATGCGTCTCTGCAGAACAAAAAGTCGGTTGCAAGGGCCATCTATTTTGCTGATAACCAGGATTATTAGACTCAGGAACTAATATCCCCCAACCAACCAAAATTGCTTTTTAGTGGGGGTTAGAAACAGTTTTCACAGGAAAATTGCCTGATTTATTAAGGCTCTGGAGATGATAAACTATAAAGAGTGAACTTGAGTGATCCAGCAAACCTGGAATGGATGTGGTCCAGGACTGAAAACATTTGCCAATAATAGCAAATGTTTACCCAGGATAGTCTATCATCTTCAGTCTTGGAATACTTTAGGCCCAGGCCCAATGTTGTTGAGCACATTGTTTCCAAGCTGTTGGTCTACATGTCTTTTGATTATCTTTTTTAACCTGCTGCAAAGACAAGCAGGAATTTTCATATGCAAAAATATACACATCCTTTAGTTATATATCTAATACATCCTTTAGATAGACATCTAATGCTAAATTGTAAGCAGATATAAAAACACTTAATAATACAATTCTGTAATTAATATTCATCAAGAAAACTCTGTACAGCAGGACTGGAGAGTAACAGGAATAACACAGATAGGAAGGAATTGCTGACTGGTAAAAGCTACCTATAGGCAATCTCCCCTGAACATGCATTGTTGGTGCAATCATTTTTTATCTTTTCAAAAAAAAAATAACCAATATTTTTTTTTTATTTTCCATCCTTCTTGGTTTTAGTGATCATGCATATAAATTATCTGATTGTTTCAGATAAAAAACATTTGAGTGATATCATTATCTTTTTATAAAAAATATCATATACAAATCCTTATACAGGACATTGGATTAGCACTATGTGGACATTCTCAAATAATCATTTATGGTACCTAGGTTCATGAATCAGCAACTGCAGTTTTTAATGGCGCAGCACTCTTCTGAGCCACTTTGCATTGTACTATTACATTTTATATTGCTTTTGTACTTGATCCACAGAAAAAGCTGTGTGACATGATTCTGTAAATCTTTTCAGACATGTAGACATATGTATATATGACTGATACATAGTACACAGCTGCTGAGCATATTACAAACAAATCGATTTAAATACAGTACTTAAGTTTGGATTTGCCATCCGATTTAAGTAAAAGTTTGTAGTTCCTTTATCTAATGCTTCTGCTTGTTATGTTTTATTGTAGTAAAGTACTTATTGTATACAACTGTTTACTTTTAGGCTTACTATTTTTTTTTTTTTGTGGAATGGTTTCTGTTATGCTTTTTTAAACAAAATGTAATAAAGCAAAGACAGGTTCAAAATACACAAATGCTCAACATCTAACATAATTGTACAACAATCAGGAGCTGTGCATGCACTTTTTAATTCTCCATGGCTTCCCAGGTGCTGCACACCCAGAGTGCTAACTTTGCAAATACTGATTTTCAGCAGTTATATGCTATATGATAGCATATATATGCTATATGAGTTATATATATGCTATATGAGTTATATGATATATATATATGTATGGTGTTCTGTTGACCAAAGAACAAGGATTATTGTGCTAAGATAAATAAAAGGGAGATGGGGGGTGGGATGGTATGCAAAGAAGATACAAAACGGTGTGTAAACAGCATTTGAATTGAACTTGTAAGGTGAATTGACAGGTTTAGTTCTCTTTGCTAAAGTCATATCTAGAATAGTTAAATCAATGAACTAACAATACATAAATAAACCCCTTTTGTGTTTCCCCATGTCTTAGATTTTCAAGACAAAAGTGTTTTTTGCTTATGTTTCACATATGGGGCAAAGATGACTTGTAAAGTATAATGGAAGGCGATAATCTTTAATTCAAACATGTATAGCATATTGAAGCTAAATTACCTTGTTAAGTTTTGGCTTTCCTTCATCATACTCAATCTCCACATATTCAGAGGACAACAGACCACTGCAACAGACAAACAAACGACAAACAATAGCACAAGTTAGATTACCATTAGACATATTGGACCATAATGACAAGGATAAGGATATTATGAATTTTTAGGAATAGTACTAATACACCTAGAGCTGTATTTTTAAAACAGGAAAACATGGACCTGGGAAATTCCCACAGGGGAATGTTTGAGGGAATATCTGATTTCCTGTTTTATAAATGGAGCCCCTTTTTAAAATTTCAGATGCTTCTGCGCATTGCACCTTGGGTCATGTCTACTAAGATATGTTGGGATGACCCTGAGTGGAGGCACGTCAATTCAGACATCAGAGAAAGACCTGTAGTCATTAACACAAACTGGGTATTATATACTGTAGCTATCTGTTTCATGTTCAGAACTCATCATTTGGCAGAAGGAAGTCTTCCAGAACCAGCTTACTTAGCAGCCTAGAGCTGTCTTGAGACCATGATCCACATGTAAACTGATTCTTGAAGATGTAAATGGATTTATTACAATAAACCTTTAGAAACACCCATCACTTAAAGTGAGACCATGTTCTAGTTTACATAATACACTTTCTTTATCACAAAAAAATCAGTGCCTACCATAAAAGAGTTACCCTTAGACCTAAGATTCTCAGTTGTTCCCTGCATTTATATCATCAAATCAAATTATTGGTTTCCTGTTGCTTCAACTGAATTTTCACCCATTTTTCCAGGTGTAGATAAAACAATGATTTACAGACAAAGGATTTAAGAGCAAAGAAACTATAAATTATGATTTTGACTCTTAAAAAAATCATTCTGAAAAAATATTAAACCTTTTGGTTAATGTACAACACCTATAGTTACTGGGGTCTGCCAATCAGATCTATAAATTTACCTTTTTTATATTCATCCATTAGAAGTCACAAATATCTCAAGGGTCTCTATACATTTAAATGTATGGCTTGTAAATTTCTGTTTTAGGATTAAAAATACATGTTTTGTATAGTATAACGATAACACCAAATCCACAAATTTATTTTAAAGTATATTTGGTAATAAAAATGATGTAGCACCCTTTATATCTATATTGCCAACCAGTGCACCTCACCTGACCTTTTTTAGTCTGCACTCTACTCTGAATTAGCACTCAACAAGAAAATGCACTCTGCAACCTGGCAATTGAAAGAGCAGAAGCCACAGGCAATGACTGGGACTAAAATAGAACACACTTAAGCACTTCAGAGCTCATACGGCTGAATGAATCATCATTATTGGTTAAGCCAGAAGCTTTCTAGTTGTTACAGAATATTCTGCCTTATATAATTAATTTTCTGTATTACTATAAGCAAAATATGGTGGTCAGTCATGTGTTTTCTATCTAACAGAAGAAGATCCTACAGATGGTGCAACCTTTATCTTTTTTATTTTTGAGTTAAATTCCAAGGTACAGACAAATCAATTCCAAGCTAGTAACCATTTGTGTGATCATAGAACACATCCACAGGGCATGATCCATTTGGTAAATATTATACTGCCAGGCTCATAGACATGTATGCTTGCAACCCTAAATATGAATGCTTTGTATTGCACATTGTGTTAGCTCTGTAAAGCAATGGAATTTAACTTAAACCTTCTCAGAAATTTCAAAAATCTTTTTATGTTACATTTTAACATTGACTTTTATGAATGCTGCAATCACATTCTATCTTGTCATAATGACATCCATTGTGGTCACTGCAGCACCTATCGTGTAAATATGTAAGTAGCTGGTGTATCATTTCCACTGAGGGTTTCCCACCACTTTCTTTTTGATAATAATCACCAGGATAGTGGCTTAAGGATACTTTATCCAATCTGGAAACAGACAGCAATAAAAACCTCACAGAAGTTCCAATCCTTTTCTATTTTATTGTTCCATATGGTCTTACTGGGGTTGTTTGTCATTGTGTCCTGTATTTATACTACAGGAAGTAAGAAGACACCTATAAACTGAGGGACATAAACATGAGCATTGGGACCAATGAGGGCTACATAATGAGTATGCTGCCCCCCAAAAAAAGTATCCAACTCACTCTCTGCCCTTCCTATTTATTAATCTACCCAATTATGAATCTTGTCTTTAAGCTCACAATTTAGCCCAGATAAAGAGAAATGATTGTTGCCTCAGAAATATGTTGAAATAATATGGTAAGAAATAGAGTACATTTAGTCCCCTACATACATACATACAAAATACATATGAAATAGGGACTGTAGGTTTGTTCTTAAGCTGAAGCTCTGTTCATATCTAGGAGTCGTCCATATGTCAGATTTCCTTAACTTAGGACTACCTGTATTTTAAAAGAACATAGCCCACTTCCTTTATTTTTTGTCTTTTGTTTTATCAATATAAGGCTTGAATAGTCAGAAGCTATATAGGCAGGTCTACCAGTCATTTCAAAGAGATAAGAAAGCTTTTGCAATCCTCTTATAGCTCCCCAACCTGCTATAAATATAAAAAGGGTCCTTTTTATTAATGAGAAAAGCATAACCCTCCATAAATTGACAGATAGGCCAAACTTTATCCGTGATCCAACAGCTCATTTGTCCACTTTTACCCAATTATTACAAGCGGTGCTTGGAATTGTCACTTATCTTGTAAAAATCAAATTGTGATTTCCTGGCTTTCAATGAGACCAAATCTTTCATTAAACTCAGGTTTCCTTTAACACAGACCTAAGAAAGGAATGGATTAGCAGGACATGTCAATACAAAATACTATTACTAATTCAATCAAAAAAAGAGACACAGAGTTGGTTTTACGGGCTAAAAAAAAAAAAAAAAAAACACTGGGTGTGAGCCTATTTTTTAGGTTTCTACAATGTTAATAGCTGGGACATTTTCAAAATGTTCTGCTATTTTCATATCAGTTTACTCTGTGGTCTTAACATAAATCTAAAAGTATTTTTTCTAAAAACGTTGTACTTTGTTTTGTCAATAAACCATCAGATCTCCAATTTATATAGTTACTGATAGAAACCTGGGAATAATTCTTATTTTATAGTGGACAGAAAACAAAACAATTGTAATTCCATTTTATCAACCACACTTAGACCCCTTTCAGAATTTCGGTGGAAAATTGCAGTGTTAGCTGCTCCTAGGCACCTAACAAACTGCTGCTAGGTGCCCAGAAGCCACAAATTGCACCACAGGTTAACGTAATTGCACACATTGCCCTTGAGTTTGCGGCAATAATGTTTTTCTTCCAGAGGAGGAAGAGCAACTGTGTTTCCACCTGGGGTGCACATACCAGGATTACAATGTAGGTACACAATTAGGAGACAGTTGTCACTCTATAACAAGGAGTGTCTGAGCAAGGAAGCTTACAGCAGGATTCTTAGGTATTTAATTTCAAAGGACCTTGAAATTAAGGTTAAGGTTTTAAACAAATTCAAGTTTTAATAATGGGGTTTACATATACTTTAATCTCATCAGCGCAATTAATTTACAAGGACGTGTTATTTCAATTTTTGTCATAATTGCCCCTATGGCTATGAAATTGTTAATGTAATATGGATGGTGGTTGTTTTTAAAGAGAGTGAGGAACATCTGGACATATTATTCTCTGATCTCTGCCTAAGTGTCTGCTGCAATGCCCAATGGACTTCAATGGGATAAATTAATTGCTTTGCAGCACAGCAAACCAGTAATGCTGTTACCCTGGCAGTGTGGAGATCTGCACCTGCTTATACCATCTGCGTGACCTGATGGTGCAGGGCTCAAAGTCCCAGCATGGCTGACCTTCATCTTTCTCTGGGACAAATACATTTGTCTGCTACCAGTTAAGTGTGTAAAACAAAGAAATACAGGCTAAGTCAGCCCAAAATGTACAAAGATCATCATTAATATGAATGGTTTCAATTATTTCACAACCCTCAAGCCTTATTTAAATTAAAAGAAAAAACCTTTTTCCATATATATATTATATATATATATATTCTCATGCATTTTTAATAAAGAAAACACCAAATTTGGAACATTACCTGATTGCAACTTATGTTATTTTTAAAACTCAGCAAATCAAAATCAGCAAATCTTAAATGTTGTTCACCAATGTCTCATGTGCTTTTCAACACCTGCATTTCCTGTTTAGTACATGATCAGCATCATCTAAGACCAACCCAAGAGTTTGCTTTTACATTGCTGAAAAAATGTTAAAACTTTTAGTTTAGTTTATAAGAACAAAATCTTTATTTAGAAAAGAAAAATGATAAAACTGATGACATTGGTGTGTATATCTCCGATGCCACAAGATACATCAGATGATTGTCTCTGGTGAGCCTGACATGTGTACAGCAGTCACCTGACAGTGAACAACTGCAATACAAGCCAATGGAGAAGAGCACATCGGGGTGCTACTCGCTCTTTCTCCCCCATCTCCATAGAACAGAATGGCGCATGTACAGCACTCGTTCGTCCACCTGTCACTCTTTTGTCACTAGAAACTACCAGGAAAGATCATTTTTAGAGACAAATATTGAACGTGTGTATGCTGCCATACACTTCAAAAGACCACCGCTCTTAATTATTGTTTGTTATTATGAGTGATTCCAAACAGTACAGATTACCAATCTCTTAATGTTAAATTCCAGAAATAAAGTAAGTCTACCCTTGCAGTGGGGCTATGCCACATCCTTGTTTCCCTTAGCACATTGCACACTCTGACACTGTGGACTACTGGTTCTGTATTGTAGAGCATTACATTGAAGCCCAAAGCCAGACCATGGAACATCAGAGAAAATAGTCTGCAAGGGACCAATGTTACAGAGGACCAGCCATCAACATTGAGGGTAACCCCACTGCAAATAGGATTGGTTTTACCTATAGTTAGGTTTTAAAGCTATTGACATGACTATGGTTTTTGTAAAGCTCTGTGTTATGTTGGCAAAATATAAATACTGTGTAATAATAATTATTATAATATAATAGGATTTATGGAAGGACAGAATAGAAAAGGGTTAACATATTTGTCACCTTTTTACTACATTGAGGATATCCCAGTGTCCCAGTGATATCCACACTAAAATAATTCATGCTGTGGAATCCTGAGTGATTTCATTGGCAAAATTATATTTTCGCACCCTATTTTTGCAGTCCATAACATAGGTCATAAAGCAATGATTGGTTTACATTAATGAATGACATGATTGATATTGGGTATACTCCTGAAAACATAAATAAACAATACTTTAAAAATTGATATTCTATATACTTGAATATAAACCTTACTAAAAGCTACTTTTTTGACCTGAGAATACAGTAAACCTACTTTGATAAACCTAGGGCACAAAATGCATTCATACATTCAAAACAGTACATAAAAAAATGCCAACAAAATGAACACATATAAATACATCCACAGTTTGTTATTTGGGTTTATTTTTTAAACAATTATTTAAAAAGCAAAGGAAAAAAAATTGACCTAATCAATATTTTTTCCCCCCATCTTACATGGTAAAATATTGTGTATTCCAAGTTATTATGGGTCATTTGTTCTTAAGTGATCTTTTATGGCATTTTGGAGGCATAAAATTTCAGTTTCTACTCAAGTTTATGCAGTACATATTTGTTTGTGTGTTTATTGAAATATTGCAGTTTTTCACAGTTTCCGCATTTTAATTCACATTTAACACACTGTGGAAAATAGGTAAGGGGTGGCTCTGGTATGGAATCACATCAAAATCACTTTTTAAGACAAGCTTTGGCACCTATTTATTGCAAAAGAGAAATGATTTAGTAAGAGATATACCAGAAGCCACATCCTCTGGGAAAACATCTGGATTTATTTTTTAAAGGGAACAAATGTTATACCATTATTCAGAGCATAAAGGTTTTTAGGATGAGAAAAAGTTGCATTAATTTACATTATGTCTACGATTCTTCCTTTTGGAGGTTATCTAATATTCTCTTTGTAGCTCTCTTCAGCTGTCATCTCCAATAGTGTGAGAAGCTATTTTGTCTCTAATGTACGGCCCTGAGGTGTACTGAGCTGCAATTACGGTATATGTATCTGCAGTCTCCTAGACACTACACTCTGGGATACTTATCTCTTCAATGAAGCATAATGGAGCATAACACATCTTTGTGATCAATAAGGTATGGCCGGAAACAGGAGACATAAGGTAGATACAACCCATTCTATTAAACTGTCAGATAAGATAACTGATTACTTTATATGTTATACATTTTACCATTACTGTTTCAAATCATCTTCAGGAACAAATTTCTAAATCTTCATTAGGTAATTGGTTGTAATGGTTTCCTAATCGTAAACATTCGCTTTTATTACAATCACTTAAAGAAAGAGGAGATTTAAACTTGTTTTTTCGTTTGGGTATTTTTTACTGCATAGTATATTTGGATATCACACTGACATAGGCAAACCTAAACAATGGCATCCTTCTGATCAAGCTGACAGCTCACAACCATTTTGTGGACTCATTTGCACATGTGTTTGCTTTTGGCCATACAGTTGCTTTTCGCACTCATGAGGACACAGCCACAACTGCATGCAAACACATCACCTACTGTGTAGTTTGCCACTCCTAAGTGCATGGCAGCAGTTTTCTATGCACCTGGGAGTAGATAAACGAGTGATATTCCAATGCAAGTATGAACAAGACCTAAGGAGGTATACTATGTGCTTTATCGTCATAGACCTTTTACTATATCAATTGTTAACGGGAGGAAACAGAGATGGATTTATGTCTCTTAAACTATGGTGATTGTTAGAACCCCTTTCATCAGTTCCTGCATATAATATTGTATCTGCTCTACTGTACCCTGATTAGTGCTTTGCACGACTCTTCTAAGCCCCTGAGGAAGCCCAGAGGGCCAAGCATGTTGGGATTCTTTTGCAACCAATTTGCTTTCGAAAAATAATTGCATATGGGTTAATAACCTTAAATCATCTACAAGCTAAATGTATGTCCAGATATCTAGAAAACATCATGTTACCCGTGAATTTGGGATTATTAATTTTGTTTTCTTTGTAACCTGGAAAATTGACTTTTTTATTATTATTATTATTATTATTATTATTATTAAACAGGATTTATAAAGCGCCAACATATTACGCAGCGCTGTACATTAAATAGGGGTTCCAAATGACAGACTAATAAAGACAGTGATACAGGAAGAGAGGACCCTGCCCCGAAGAGCTTACAATCTAGTAGGTGGGGGGATTTACACACAATAGGATGGGAGATATGTAGTGGTGGGAAGTAGTGAGGGTTTCAAAAGGCAGAAGAAGATGGGTAGGCAAGTTTGAAAAAAAAAGGTTTTGAGTGCTCTTTTAAATGAGCAGAAAGTAGGAGCAAGCCGAATAGGATGAGGAAGACCATTCCAGAGAGTTGGGGCAGCTCCAGAAGTCTTGTATCCATGTGTGTGATGTGGTTATGAGTGAGGAAGTCATTAGCAGGTCATTGGAGGAGCGGCGAGAGCGGCTGGGGGAGTACTTTTTTACCAGGTCAGAAATGTAAGTGGGACAAAAACTGTGGAGGGAATTGAAGGCAAAGCACAGGAGCTTGAATTTGATTCTAAGGTGAAATGGAAGCCAGTGTAGAGATCTGCAAAGAGATGCATCGGAAGAGGAGCGGAGGGAAGGATGGATGAGTTTGGCTGCAGCATTCATAATAGATTGTAGAGGGGAGAGTCGGGTTAGTGGAATGCCAGAGAGGAGGAGGTTACAGTAGTCCAGACGGGAGATGATGAGAGCATGTACAAGGAATTTGGTGGTCTCAGGGGACAGGTAGGGGCAAATTTTGGAGATGTTGCGTAGGTGAAAGAGACAGGACCTGGAAATGTTCTGAATATGGGGGGTAAATAAGAGGGCAGAGTCAAAGGTGACACCAAGACAATGTGCCTAAGGGGAGGGATGAATAACAGTGTTGTTAACAGTTAGATATATGTCAGGGGGGAGATTTGGAATTTGAGGGGGGGATGATGATGAGTTCTATTTTATCCAAGTTGAGCTTCAAAAATCGGTCAGACATCCATGTTGAGATGGCTGACAGGCAGCATGAGACCTTTTATTCAGCCAGGACTGAGGGAGACAGGTCAGGGGCTGACAGACAGATTTGAGTGTCATCAGCATACAGATGGTACTGTAAGCCAAAGGAGGTTATGAGACTACCGAGCGAGGAGGTGTACAAAGAAATGAGTGGGCGAGGAGGAGTTACCATTTAAAGAAACGTGAAAGGAGCGGTCAGACAGATAGGAAGCAAACCAGGAGAGAGCAGCGTCACGGATACCAATGGAGCACATGATTTGTATTAGAATGGGGTGATCAACAGTGTCAAAAGCAGAGGAAGGATCAAGAAGAAGGAGCAGGGAAAATTTGCCCTGAGACATAGCTCTGATGAGGTCATTGGCCACTTTAGTAAGGGATGGAGACTGGAGAGGGTCAAGGAGAGAGTTGGTGCTCAGGTAATCGGTGAGTCTTTTGTAGACAAGGCGTTCAAGAAGTTTGGAGACATATGTGAGAAGGGAGATAGGACAGTAGTTGGAGGGTAGGGAGGGGTCCAGGGTGGGTTTCTTTAGGATGGGGAGAATTATGGCATGTTTGAAAGCTGAGGGGTATTTACTAGTAGAAAGGGAGAGGTTAAATAGTTTGGTTAGGGCAGGGGCCAGGGTGGAGGAATGGGCACGGAGTAGATCAGAAGGAATTGGGTCAAGCGGACAGAAAGTAGATTGAGATGTTGAGAGAAGAAAAGTGACTTCATCCACAGTAGCAGGGCTGAGAGAGGTCAGTGATGATTTACAGGTGGAAGGGGTGGGTATGGTTGGAGTGGCTTGGTGAGCAGAGACATCATCTCTGATTTTGTCTATTTTATCTCTAAAGTAGGTGGCAATGTCTTGGGCAGAGAAGGATGTTGTGGGGGGATCAGGTGTGGGGTTTAGGAGGGAGTCAATTGTTGAGAAAAGGTTGCGTGGGTTGGAAGCTTGAGAGGAAATGACTGCAGAGAAATAATTTTGCTTGGTGACAGTGAGTGTTAAAGCTTTGTAGCTTGGCTTTGTAGTCCATGAAGTCAGCGCCAAGGCCAGATTTTGTCCACTTGCGCTCAGCTGCACGAACAGATTTTTGTAGCTGTTTGGTGTGATTGTTGTGCCAGGGTCGGGGGTTGGCAGGGTGGTGGTAGCGGAAGGTGGCAGGGGCTACTTTATCCAAAGCCAAGGAAAGAGAGTGGTTTACCATGGTGGCAGCATCATCTGGGGAGGTGATTTTATGAGATGATTTGTTCACTGAATGTAATATTTAAAATTGCAGATATCTACACATTTGCCAACAAAACCCCTACTGTCTTCCTTTCTGTCCCTTTCTTCTCTATTTTAAATATTCTTAGGAGCTGGCAAGAATCAATATAATATAGTTAGAGATACCTATAACCATACATTAAATATAAACCCAGCATATACTTCGGCCCACAGTTACTTTGCTAAATGCACCCACTTTTCCTAAACAGACAAAACTTTTTAAATTTGAATAGGGTGATGAGGACTTAGAACCACTATCATTTCCCTACCTCTGTCTATAACCTCGTTAGAGATATTAACACTCTTTACGTTGTCTTGATCATCAATGTCACCATGAAAAAAAGTAAGCATGAATCCAAAATTTGTTGCTACCAGGGCAGCAATCAGGAAAAGTTTCCAATGAGGACAATGTTAAGCCTATGGGACAAGAAATGTAGGAAACCCTCCCTAATGAGACACAGATTGCAAAATATAAATCAGGCAGCTGATCCAACCATTCCCTATCCAGTATGAAATTAAAAAATGGCTGTAATAAAAAATTAAATATATATTAATAAATAATAAGAGAATCCAAATCCGCACATTTTTTAAAAAAAGTAGGAAATGTTTTTTTCATTGAGGAGATTTTATATTCAATTCCTGTTCTGTAGGCATTTCATAAACACTTTTAACTATGTTCTTAGACGTCACATAGCCCAAGTTCAGGTAAAGCACTGTTTGACTTTATTCTGCCACAAAGTCTCTTTGTAGATGGGACATTTTTTGTTTCCTTTGTGCTTTTTGCTCCTTTTTTGCGTCTCTTCTCTATGAGATCTAAGAAATTTATTCAGCCATTTTTGTTTTCGTAGCCTGTGTTACATTTTTTGTCTGCATCAATATTTTACCTGTTTCTCGAGTGCTGTTGGTGCCTAGCAGACTGCAAATGTCATCATTTTCTGCTTCTAATTTCATGCAGTCAAGTGAGGTAATTTATGAGCCAACAGTACAATATAAAGGTCTCTCAAAATGCTTCTTTGGCAAAACTGGCCATTTTTTGCTTCTTTGCACCTGTTTTTATATTAGTGAAAAAGCTCTTCTGCACAGCAAATCTCCTAAAATGGACTTTGCATTATAATGGCTTCCCATTGAGCTTTTTATTGTAAATAAAATATCTAAATCAGTTACCTTTTCATGTACTGAAAGAAAGGACTCATGATTGTGTACAATATTGGTTAAAGTTCAGCAATAATAGTGTCAAACTGGTTTTCGGAAGCAGAGTGCTACACACACTGAAGCATTTCTTCGTTTGTAATCATCACCTGCAAAAATCTAGAATATACACAAGATTCTCTAGTTATTGTGGATGAGGTAGTAAGTTATCTGATGTGTTGGTTTCTCCAGAAGACTCCAGTTGACAATACCTGAATGATGGTACAGGCAAAGAGATCGGTAAGTATTTAGTCTTTTTTGCATTACCTTTTTTTACATAACAGGGTCCGATAACATGGAATTAGCATGCCATGTTTTTAGGGTATTTGGTGAATGTAATATTGAATGGGGGGATAATGGAGAATGAAGGTTTTGTATCACATTTTCACCCTCTAAAAGTGCACAAACTGTTGCAAAGATAATGTTAATGAAAGCCTCCAAAATGCCTGGCCATAGGATGATAACCTCCACATCTCCTGATGTTTGCTGCTTGCAGAGCATCCTAATTTCCTATAACTCCAAGAGTACTTCAAGTTGTACAGTGGCCAGAACTCTAATAGCCATGCAGCAGCCTTTGTGTTTTTCACAATTCTTCCTTGTTTAGATGTAGTTTATCAATAGAAAACCAGGTTGCAAGTCTTGTTTTAGCTTATCCATACAATTTTTAGGCTTTCTTATTGGTGAAAGACTATGGTGCCAAAGGCAATGGCAAAGTTACAGGAGATTAGGTTAAAGAATACCTCCTTGTTCCTATAAATCACGTCTATTGTTATGACTGCTTTTTATTTACTGTTTTTTCATGAACCATGATTGGAATGTCATAGGTTTGTGTTCAGCAAGCTGCCAGTATTCTAGCAGTTTCTCCTAGCCTTGCCTTAAATAGAACTATTTAGTCTTTAGATGAGTGAGTTCTTTGCATGTAATAAAGGCTTTTAAAGAAGAGCTAGGTAATAGCTTCTGTATTCTACAAAATTCCTCAGATGGCAAATAACAAGGCTCTAGGTTATGGACTCCTATTCAGTGGATACTAATGGACTTTAGACGTGTGACCTACAAGAGGCATCATGTTTGTATCTAAACACTGCACTCAATTGAGTGAAAAAAATATATAGAGTAAAAAAATATATGGAATAAAACATGATACACCTATTTCTGTGTTGTTAAGACATTTACATTACATAGTATGCGTGCATGGCTGCAATACCCACCTTTTATCTTAAGCAGTTTGGTGTAGTACCTATTTTTGACCATGTGTTTGGTCTTCTGGGTTAAATGACTCCTCAAAGACTGAGTATTGTGAATACAGTGACTCATGGCCCTGTCCACTAAGGGAGCATCACAAAGGCTCCTTTTATTAACAGTGTACTGGGGCAGAGAGTGGTGCTGATGTCAACATAACACCATTGGTCTATGCATCAGTAGGGACCACTGACCCCAAGGATAAAGACAAGAAAAGACCAGCCAGAGGACTTTGATCCCCAAAAGAGGGAAAGGCAAGTTTATTAAGGTAGAGAGCACTGAGTTGAGTTTTAAATTGATAAAAAAAACTATTGCTTCTCTACAAAATGATGCACACTGTATTCATTATTGTGTTTTCCTCAGTAACTACAGTAATTCTCTTTACCAGAAGCATAGTTTTGCTTACTGTAAATAAATAAACTTTTGTTTTGTGACAGGGTGTCCCATGGCTTGGCTGGATGAAAGTCTTGGATGGGGAGTATGTAGTGCCTAGGCTAAGGCATTTCGTTTATTAAATGGCTCCAGGCATATGTGTGTTAGTCTGCCATATGTGTGTTAGTCTGCCAGTGAGTTGTCTTTTATAAAAAGAGTTGGTAGTAGTCATTAGCCTGCTTTTTTTTTACTCTATATTACCGCCGTTTCAAAAAAAAAAATAAAAAAAAAAACAGTCTCACTGAAGCTCATACAATAAATGTAAATATATTAATTGAGCAGGTTTACTTTTGAAGCATTTATCTAATACATATAATAGTAATTTTTTTGGTTTACTGTCTGTCTAAATCTAAGTATTCAATTAGAGAAAGAGGGTCAGAAATCACTTATAGCCCTACAGTTGCTGTCTGTCATCTGTCTGACCCTCCAGTTTCCCAGTTTTATAGTTGGGAAGATCAAATAAACAAAAGGAAAGCAACTGTTTGACTTTAGGTCACCATTGGCCCTCTGACATAAGCAAAGAGAAGGAAAGCACGAGATGACGTGAAAAGGCTAAACAATATGGAAAATATAAACATTTCAAAGTAAACTGGTAAAGTTATATAAAGTTATTTAGTAATAAATATTCAAGTTTCTTGATTAAACTCAATTGTTTGTTTTTAAAGTTCACCCACCCATCTCTCTTCTTGCCTACTGGATCCCACTGTAGTGTCACAAGAGTGCCCTATAAGCCCAATTTATAAAACCCAGCATTTCAGATGGTGGAAGAAAACAAAGCAACCCCCATGCCACAACTTTAACCAGAGAATGTAGTGGTGTAGCTACACGTAGTCCCTGGGTTAAGGACATGCGACATAGGGACGACTCCTAGATTCAAAAGGGGCTTCCCGGCTCCTTTGTGTGCAGGAGGAGGTTTGGAGGGGGGAGGGGGTGGTTTGCATGACTTGCAGAGGAAATCTTTTTGCTAAACACAGCTGCCACTGAGCTCTTTCTGCAATCTCTTGTAACTCTTTAATGACCAAGACAATCTCTGCAGTTGTTTCTTTTTGCATAACAAAGCACAGCTTGCTCCAGAAGGTAATGAATGTCTAGGCTTTGTTTGTAATTAGCTCACAGTGAGGATTTTTTACAGGAACCGACACCACACTGCCTAAAATATGTTGAGACAAACATCTGTCCTAACTATTTTTAATAAAATAATGTACCTATTCTGACTTACATACATATTCAACTTAAAAACAAACCTACAGTCCCTATCTCGTATGTAACCCAGGGACTACCTGTACTGTTGTTTCTGTTGGGTTTGCATACTATAATAACGTGTGTACCCAAGACACAAAATTCCCAGAGCACTATGGATTTCCTAAGGAGAAAGCATAGCAGACAGAGAAGTTTTTTATTTGCCTACTTTGTATACCCTGATAGCCTATATTTACCGTACGATCTCCTAGAGGGTGGACAACAGAACTAGATTTCTATGTGCAAATACAGTTTGTTCATATACAATTTTTATTTCATCTTTTTAACCTGAGCATAAGATCAAAAGAGCAAAAAATATTTACAAAACTTTAACACATTTCCTTAAAAAAAAACTATGTTTTATAAAATCCCAAAAGAAAATGTTGTATTTTGTAGGTAGACAATTTTACCAACCCTTTACTTTAACACACTATTGTAAATAAATGTTGCTTCCAATACCCAACGAAGCAGTATCATTATTCTGGGATAATTATCCCATTTTGCTGATTCTTTTTTATTTAAACATGCTGAAACAAGACAATGAAATTTGCAAATGTTGAGTCAGCAAAGTATTCTCTTTCTACAGCTCTAATTTATAAAACACAAGATTATTTTTCCTCTATTATTCCTTAGTGGTACAAATGCAGAATCTGGAAACTCCATGACAGTTAATTTAAATGCACCATTCCAAGGAATGTACCTGGATGTTTTACCATAAACTTGCTATATTAACATGCTACTTTTAGTCCACTGTACTTACTATCGGGTTTAATGTGTTCTGTACATACTGTAAAATGTCTAATAATACTTCAAGGTGCTGCATTATAAATAGACCTTCAAAGCTGAAAATGTGCAAAGGTCATTTTGCTCTATTTATAAAAGGAATAGAACTGCATCTCTGAAAAGTAAAATCTAAATTTCTAAACGAACAGAAAAAAACAGATACTTTGCATTATTGAACCTAAGATCAAAGTGTTAAAGCCGACTGCGCTGGATAATGTGCAAGTAACATTCTTGTTTCCATGTTTCAATTGTGAAAAAACATCAACAAAAAAAAACTGATTTAAGTCTTATGAATAATATATATGAAGAATAATATATGAATAAATACAAATATTTTAAAATCCTTAATAATATACAGTATTTTATATAGTGATGACATATTACACAGCGCTTTACAAAGTCCATAGTCTTGTCACCAACTGTCCCTCAAAGGAGCTCACAATCTAATATCCCTACCTTAGTCATATGTCTTTAGTACAGTCTAAGATAATTTTTGGGGGGGAAGCCATTTAACCAAACTGCATGTTCTTGGAATGTGGGAGGAAACCAGAGTACCTGGAGGAAACCCACGCAAACACGGGGAGAACCTGCAAACTCCATGCAGATAGTGTCCTGGCTGAGATTCGAACCTGAGACCTAGTGCTGCAAAGACCAGAGTAATAACCTCTGAGCCACTGTACTTTCTTTTCTTTTTTTTGTCTTTTTCTTTTTTTAGCTGTTTTGATCCTAGTTATCCAAATGTTGAGTAAAACACAGATATTTACATACTTTGAAATCATTCTGGTAACTTACAGCAGCTAAATCAACAATGATTTTTAAAGCTTGGCAAAGAAAGGGGGGGGGGGTATGTTTGGCAATCAATAGTACAAGTCATAAAAAACACATTGGCCGCAATTTATTAAAGATCTCCAAGGCTGGAGAGAATAAACTTTTATCAGGTAAGCTGGGTGATCCAGCAAACCAGGCCCATTCTGTTGCTTGCTATCACTTCAGTTGTTACTGCAGTCTTCCTGGTTTGTTCCTACAGAAATTAAGAGCATATCCTCTACTTTCCATACTTTAAATCTAACTTATTTTAAAAACAAATACAAATCATTCTAGTAATGCCTTGCAGTGTCAGTAATGACTTTACAGCTAAAAGCAACTAATGAGACTTTTAAAATGATATGTTTGACATAAACTATAATTCCTAATGAAGGGATATGTACAGTCATTAAACTTTGTTGTCTAGATGTTAAAAAAGTGATTGGTTATGGTTAGACCTGGTTGTGGTTGGACCTGATTTGATCCTGAGTTCTGAACTGGTGTATGCACAAAGGAAGATGATCAATGGGGAATGGTTAATTCTTCTGACTGAGTTTTTTTTCCTGTTTGTCTTCAAGACTGTAATAATGGGGGCAATGGGCCTGATTTATTAAAGATCACCAAGGCTGGAGAGAATACACTTTCATCAGTGAAGCTGGGTGATCCAGCAAACTAGGCCTATTCTGTTGCTTGCTGTCATTTCAGTTGTTACTGCAGTCTTCCTGGTTTGTTTCTACAGAAATTAGGAGCATATCCTCTACTTTCCATACCTAAATTGGTTTAACTTATTTTTAAAAAATTATTTATGGGTTTATGGAATATTTAACAGATAACTTTAATGATTGGTCATAGAGGTTCTATGCTATTTGGTCCCCATGGGACCATTACGTAAAGACATCTACAGTGCATGAACCCATGTTTTTGTTTTTTTGTTTTCTGTTTCTCTTTTTTATTTCTCTTTTCTTGCACTGTTCCATTTCTTTCTCTCTGCCCCCTTCTCATAAAATATGGTTGCTTATGTGCAATTGTTTTTCTAATTACATTGGTACACTGTATACTAGTTTTTAATATTCTAGTAATTTTGTATTGTATACTAGGAGTTTGATGGATGTGGGTTAATTTGTTCCAATTTCTTACTGGCTTTGCGATTCCAATACTTTTACATACATTTCTGTTAATTGTACTTGTGTTAACAATGAAAAAGAAGTATTAATTGTTTGGCAAATCATGCGGGGGACAATGATACCATTTTGCTTTACTAATTTTCTTTAAAGAAGATTTAGGCTAATTCTTGTATCTGAAAACGAATAGTTTAGCCTCTATAGGAAGGAAAAGTTACATTATTCCTTCCTAGTTACATTTTTTCAGTATCCATAATTAGGCTAAGCATTGCACAGAAATAGAATGAAAGGGACTGACTTTACCGTTAGCCCAAAGCCTTCTGTGACTCCAACACTTATAGGTGTCCTATATCTAAACCTTTAAGCCCTTTTTAATGAAAAAAACAATAGTAACATGTAACCATTTAAGTTTTTTTTTTTTTTTTTTTATCTGAGAGCCGTTTGGATATACAGCTCCATGCTAATTGGATTACAGTGTGGTTCCTAAAAATGTCAAGTCTCTTTTGGACCTGCTGTTACTACTTTTCTGTAATCTGAAGTCTTTTTACTTGAAGAGCAAATTAGCTGATCTTAGAACATCTACGTTGTTCAAATATGTTAAATAAGGTCTGAATAAAACTCAAACTCAATTCTGGTGAGTTTACTGTGACAAAAGGGTTAAAACATTGTTTGAAATACTGTTTGAAATACTTTATAAATTAAATGGTGACCAAAATTACTTAACTTAACGTTTAATTTAGGCAAAACTTTTTAGTTTTGTATAGACTGGGGAATGGTAAGGCCCTCTGTCATCTTTTCTATTGATGTCTGTGTCCCTGTTGGAAATATTTATCCCCTTTTCCCAAACTAATTATTGAAAAAAAAAGTTTAGCATAGACATACACTTTAACTCAGTCCATTACATGTTGCAACATGAAATAAACTTGGTAGATTAGGTAATTTAAGCAAATCCATTTAACTAAATTATCAACATCCCCCTTGATGTATGAGTATTTTTAATCCAATCAGCATACAGTAAACTGGTATCAAGATCTGCCTGTTCTGTAAATGTGCAGAACCCCATGCAGATCTCACTTTGATATAGAAGATATAGGTGCAGTAAGGTTTACCCATTACCGTGGGATTATACCTAAAAATTAGAAACTGCTGGCAGGCAGGTTCTTTATTACAAAAGGCACAGGTTTTAAATTAAGAGGAAACACATATTGAGGACCATTCAAGTTTTTTCTTACTGTATGTGGTTCCAGTAATACTTATTCACCTGGCAGACACAGGCAGCAATAAAGAAGCATTTAATGTTTCTCAAACAAAAAAATATCAAAATCACCCCTTGTTTTCTTTCCCCATTAATTACAATCCACTGTGCCAAAATAGTGAAAGTTTATAAACATTTCTACATTTTTTCCAAAATCTCATATTAAAATGCCACTCATCATTACTCCATAACATCCATGGCAAGTCATACAGGAGGGATATGTTGTCACGGTTTTAGTTTTTTTAATGGGTTAAGGATGCCATAAAAAATGTTGATATTTATTAAAATGTATTTTATTCTTCTTCTGTTTTTGTTAGAATCTTTCTGTATGTGGCTATCTTGCACAAAAAGTATTGTTCTACATACATCTTTCCAATTAGAAATAAGAACATTTTATTCCTACAGAATCTGTGTTCTGTATCTATATTACTGTATTTTATGCTTACCGAATCTAATCTTTAAAAAAAAAAACTAAAACAAAATTGGCTGGAATTCCATTGTTATGAGAATTGAATACATCTAATGAAAAATCTGCAGAGACTTCTGCACATTTTGTTTGAAACCAGGAAGACTTATTTAATTTACATAAATTCCTTAGTAAAAGTCCATATCTGCTGACTTGCTTGAGTTCTTTTTTTTTACTGACCAAAAAAATAGGTTGTAAAACCCAAAATCAGATCACCGTAGCATCCCTGAACTGTTCATACAGGAACTGTTCATACAAAATGTAATTTTGACATGATCTCTTTTTATGGGGCAGTTCCTCACAAATACTTTTTTCTAGTGATATTTTATATAAAACTGTAATGTTTCACAATATATAGGTAGGTTAACATCACACTATGAGACAAAAAATGCTCCAAATTTGAGAGGTTACTGCCACAATTTGGGATAACATAATTTTAAATTGGCTCATGGATTAAAAAGAAAACAACACTTTTTATAGACATTTATGTTTTTCACAGTTTTTATTCTGTATATATCTGTTTTATTTATGGACCATCCATAAACATCTGGGCATTTAGAAAGCATGGGGCTTAGATATGATAAAGGTCAGTGGTCAGTGACTTTTGCTTTAGAAAATAAAGGAAGAGTTTACTGCATTTCTAGGTTTAGAAGCTCTGCTGAGAGATGTCAGGAGTTAGGATTATTGCCTTTTTTAATAAATTGCTGGATAGGCAGCTGACTGTCGATGTGTGCCCACATCGGATATATATTTACCTCCATCCATCCACAGCTTCCTGCAATGATAACATCCAGTAACAAAACCTTTATACTGTTGACTTTTATGGGGCTCTTTAAAACAAATATATTTACTGAAACATTGTAGAGGATGGAGGTATGTACACATCTTGGGCAGGTAGAGTGGTTAGGTTTTGGGGAGGTGGGCAGAAAGGAGTGGCCTACTTTGTACAAAAAGACTACATAATTAAAATGTATGTAAAGAACCATATAAAAAAACATTGGGGTTATAGTTAATCATCAGTATAGCTATGAAAAAACACCTGGCATCCATTAATCCATTCATACAATAATAACTAGCCCTCTAGACCCTCTTCTAGACCATTCCATATTGGAATGTTTGTACTAATAAAGTTTTTTTACTTTGCTTTTGTCCCCATTTGGTTACTGAATAGTAATAGTAATTTATACCTATTTATATCAGCTTTATAAATGTTTACATATTGGTATATTACTAAAAATGAATTCACCCTTTCTCACTTTACCATTTCCCCTGATATTCAGAATGTTTATTTGCTTTATTTCAAAAATGAGTTTATATACGCCAACTTTACAGTCAGTCTAACCCAAGGGAGAAATTCACAACTGCTGATCAAATCTACTGGTAGGTCCTTTTAATTGTCTCCTTCAAAGTCCAAAGACAGAAAAAAGTAATAAAACTTACTTGTTTAGTAAAAGGTCAAGGATAAACTTGGATCCAAATGCCTCTATCTGGAAACTGGCTTGAGCAAGATGCACAGCCTGTAAGGAGAAAATCAAAATTACATTTAAGTTTGTAGTTATAAAGTATACTTGGAGCCCATACAGTACCGGAAATTGTTTTAACATGTTTTTACAATGTGGATTAATGTTTCTCTAATATTATTCCATATTTTATTTTACACAAATCAGAAAAAGAATCATGAAATCTTCCAGCAGCTCTAAATACATTTCTGGCATTGTGGAGAAATGCATAGGTAAGATAGGGTCCATATCTAAATCAAATAGACCCAAACAAAGTGGACCTTCAATCCAGAGCAGAGTCGTTCTAATTCAGGGAGTTCAGAGAACTAAACCCTACTTTTTTTTTGGCTGTCCCTTATCTTCATTTCCAGTTTATAGGATACAATGAAACATTTAAAACACATAAAGCAACTGTACACATCTTTCTTGGGAAAGTGCAAAAGGAAACATTCCTTGTGAGACAATCCATGATCTTCCAGAATCTTGTTATAGAGAATACTAAAGTAATAATTATATTGGAAATATGTGGGAGATGAAAATAAAAAGTTTCAAAATGGCTGTTTTCTACTTCTGATTAACACCTCCTATGATGAACTACCTTCCCTGGCTGGTGGCTCTCAGTTCCTGCTGTCACTGACAGCTCAAGTACCTACTAATAATTGGGAATCAATCACAGTGGTTTCCAAACTTGCTATCACTATTTAGGCTATGCTGTGATCACATGCAGACTCAGGGCTTCATTAAAAAATAAAAGCCACCTTTTGGCTGCATTGGCATCTCTTTAGTACTTTAATTGTTGGACACAGAAATGTCCATAGGCTATACAAAACGATTACTGAAAAAATAGGAAACATTACATTTTTGCACATTTGTAAGCTTTTTTTTTGTATTTTCAGAAGAGTAAGTGTGCTTCTATAACTTTTATTGGTATGCCCTAGCTTGGTTTGTTTATCCTTTTTGTTTGCCTTGGTGACAAATTAAAATACAAGGTGATAGTAACTCCAAAATGATTTGCCACCAAAGTAAGAGGTGAGAGTAAATTTTCCAATTGTGACACCTGTTGTCTTGATTTTGTAGAGATTTCTTATTGTTCCCTGTTATATCTACAGGACAGGGAACGAAGAGAAACCTCCCCAACAATAGTCTGTTTTTTTTATTGCTTTATCATTATTATTATTACTATTATTATTAATAATAATAATAATAAGAAGAACCATTTGGGGGTCTATGTTTCTGTATACACGGGTGCTTGAAAGAGTAAGTATACATATTTGTTAGTGTTAGACAGTTTCTTCATCAAGTTCAACATTAACAAACATCTTATTGCTAAAACAATGTTCGGAACACCCTACGTTTACTTTGTAAAGGGTCTTAAACAACAGAAATGATTGTATTTTGTGCAAAGGATGACTTTACTCAGAGATGATCTTTAAACGGCAGCAAAAACTCTAGGTATTATCTGAGCATAGTATTGTGAGAATATTTGAAACATTTTTCTAACTAAGCCATACAGGAGATAAAGCAAATGGTGATGAAGTTTGTAGAAGACTAGTAGATGGTGACACAACTTTAAGGTACAGTTTATACCGATATGGATCAAGTTCTAAGTTACATAGTTCAAAGCCTTTGGATAGGTCACAGCCAATTCACAGTTGTTCAAAAGAGTCTCTCAAGTGGCCCAACGCCCAGAGCTCAAGACATATGAAACTGGCACCACAAAAAGTACTTCTGCAGTACAAATGAGATCATTCATTCTTCAATATATCACATCCAGCAAAAAAAAAGGCTGGATAATTGCCAGATCTATGCTTGCATTGCTGCCATATCTCAGAAATAGTGAAACAATATTTTTGTATATCTTTAAAGTCAAAGTAACTGGACAAAACATCAAATGCGTTGTAAAAATAAAGTTTATTTCCAATAAAACATTTAATTTTGGGTACAGAAAGAAGGGGATTTCACCACACATTTTTATAGCCAATTTTGTTTCTGCCGGGGCAAAACACTCTATTTGTCCTGCGGAAACTGGTCACTGAGACACAAAGTAATAGTAAATCCAAAATGTTATGGGTGTTACCAGAGCAGAAGGTCAGGGAAAAACTCTTCTAATGGGGACATCTGTTTGAACGATAACTTCGATGGGAGTTTTCTCTTACTTTGAAGTAAACTATTCTGCCTACTTTTGGGTAAAAAGAGCAGGAGAAATCCCTTCAATTGCATAAAGAAAAATAGACAGTGGCCTAACTATTCCCTATTCTGTCTAAAACCAAAAAAATGTTTGCTAGTCATACATTTTAAAGATTAGACAACAATCAGGGCCAGCTTATGACCACCTGTGTTCAGAGCGACATCAGCGGGACCTTTCTCTTTTATAGCCCAATGTCCTATTTATTGTATCATTATTATGGATAACTATATATATATATATATATATATATTTACTATATAACTATATAATTACAACATTAACAAATTTCCTTCCTTTGTGACAATGTTGGCAAGACCCTGTATGTAACTCATACTGAATCTTAAATGGCAGAAAAGATCATACTCTGTGCCAATCACAACTTTCTTTAGTAAATCTAATCCACATCCTGCAAAAAACATTTATATTTTTTCATCTAAAAGTGTAGTTTTCTTTCTTTTGGAATATATTTAGATTCAGCTCCACGTAAAGCATTACATTTACACTGTTCTAACTAGCAGGACTATTAGAGCTGGCCCACCTACAGCAGTATTCTGCCCCTTACTGATCTCTCCTTGGATAGTAAAACTGCTTAGTACTCTGCTCTCTTTGAGTTTGCTGATGCAAGCGAGTGGTACGAGAGTGAAATTGAGAGCCTGGGGAATGAAGCGTGCCTCCTGGATAAGCTGCAGTGTGAAGATAGCACATCCAAAATGTGTGTATCTCATTGCAGAAAGCATGCAGAATCTGTTTTTTGGAAATTATCAGATTCATTTTTTGGTCTTTCTTTCTATTCTGCCAGTATAAATAAGGACGGAGAAAGTCTAAAAATGAAATACTTTTTTTTTTTGTTCTGTTTTAATCTAAAAGGCTCAGAAGAAGCTGCCCACAAATGTAGGGGACTTTTTCCTAAAAAAAAGAGACTGACTAGGATTGACTTTCCTTTATTGTAATAGTATGTAATGCAATTTTTTGGTACCCTATAATCTAAACCTGCAGTATTTTGTGTAATAATGTGCATTACCCATCAACTCAGCCTCTTCTATTTAATGTACAGTGCTGAGTAATATGTTGGCGCTTCATAAATCCTGTTTATTATTTTTATTAATATTAATAACAATAATAATAATAATAATAACAGCACCTAAATGCTCAATACTGCCTGTAGCATGTGTTATGGAGTGAAAATTTAAACACAAAAGTGCATGTGCTTTTTTTTGTGTGTCACAGAGCAGCCCATTCAAATGAATAGGATACCTGTCCCAAAACAGCAGTGCATAGTAGAACACACAACTATGCAGTTGTACTATTACACATAGATCTGAACCTAGGCTTAAAGAGATTCAAAACAATATAAACACCGGCTACGTGCTTACATTAGAGGGCTGGTGGGCTGTCAAGGTTCTTTTCCCATAGGGAAATACTTTGTGCTGTAAACTGAAGACAAATTCCTTCCAAAGGCTGATAGATATAGATGTGAATGAGGGCTTGTTTTAAATAGCGTTTACTAGTTTTGTTCACAATATGATCTGGGCACAGGTTCACTTTAACACAAGTGGCTGTTTGTAGAAACAGAAGTCATTCCCCCAATTTTACTTAGACAGAAAAAAGGTTCCTAATAAATACAAAATGTTACTATGAGGTTCCATCAATTATATCTGTACATTTATGTTGCAAGTAGATCTTCTTTTACTCTTTGGGTAATAGCCACATTAAACTGACATTTTGAAAAATGAAATGCTGGTAAATGAAAAACTTTGGTTTGTCATGCCTCTGTGACAGAAGGTCAGATGAAGTGGATTCTGCAGAGCTAGCAAATGAAATCATGCAGAGTGTGCACACAAAAGACCTTGAGAATTCCTTGAAGCCAAGCAATCCCCTAGAAATTATTTGTCATTTAATTAATGCAAATTATTTCTTCACTGGTTCCATTATTTCCCCCTTTATCTTTATCTCACTTAGTACATCTACAGTTTGCAATAAAAAACAAAGATTATCTTGTTTTCTCTATTTCATTCTTGCCAAAATGTACCTCCAAATTTTCTTTAAAAATATAGTAATATAATAGATCAAGTTTTTTTTACAAACTATAATACAGAAAAGAATCCTTTTATATCAGTAATCAGTCATGAGGATAAAACTGACTAGTATGCTTAATATGTGACCAATCAGTTTTCGACATTTGAAACATACCTATATAATTCTCTTACATGCAAAAAGTGTGCAAATATGTCTCAGTAATGAAAGTTCAAAGTAATCGTGCTACATATGAATTATTATTTATAGGAAGAACAAAGACGTCAATAAGGCTCTCTACTCTCTTTAGCCTTAGTGGTTTTATAGAATATTTTTTTAAGAAGAGTAGAATAAATTTGCCTCAGCAAAAGGTCTCCGGATTTCAGACCGATAGGATCCCAGAAGACTGCAGTTCAGCTTTCAACACCCATGCACACGTTTTAATAGTGTTGTGTGTATCATGGTTTTTATTTAATCTTTTGGAGAATGCAAACTTATCAAATGCAAATTTATTGGAAACTAAATTTTAAATTTTTCTTTAAAGATGAAACAAATTAAATATAGAAATTGAATAGTAGAGTATCACATTTGCACCTTCCAAAGAAAATCTTGCAGACACAACTGAAAATTTGATTTGGATGTAAAAAAATGCATGCATGATTGATGGCCAGTCCTGTGATTGTTTTGAAGCTTTATAAATGATGAAGATGCAGAGATACCATCCACAGCTGTCAATCAGGAATTATCCGCAGCTACCAATCCATTTTTGGGGCTTTGTAAACTAACTATAGAGCGTTAGAAGCTGCATCATTATAATTTAAAGAACAAGTGGCTCTAAATGGCAGTATTGGATATTTGCAAACATGACACTTAAGGGATTTTTTAAATTATTATTCAATAATAAAATGAATTTTTATTAGTTGCTTTAGGTTACTGTACACATTGCTTGTTCTCTTATCAGGAAAGTACAATCATCTGCAACACAAATTTAAAGCATGATGTCCTTTAAACAACCTATGTTACTTGTTTTCTCTCATTTGCCCTTTCTTCTCACAAATGACAAAAAGTCAGTGGGCTACAACAATTGCATAAATATTGAAATACTGGATCTATGTGTAGTAGAAATCTATCAACCGATTTGTGCAATTTGCTGCATGAAGCCATTAGCTAAATACGCAGAATATTTATATAGTTATATATATATATATATATATATATATATATATATATATATACACCAAATGAATAAATATCTAAATACAAGAAAATCATATATATAGAAAGATCAGGGTCATATCCCAAATTTCATTAAGTAATAAACACATAGTACCTGTCACTTGAGAAGGGGAAGAAATAGTAGCGCTATGCCCTGGCACCTGCTATACTAAGAAATGTTCATGTAAGATGAGTCCAGGACAACTCTGATGAATATGTTGCCATTGCTAATCACGCTTGCAATGTGATGAAAAGATCTGTAAAAAAAATTCTATCATGTAATCCAGCCTCAAGTGTATACAAATATAGGGATCCTGAAAGGCTTGTGCTGTCAGTACCACATAGCCCATACAAGGCACTCACCTTACTGGAAAAGAAGGACTCTAAATTGTAAGGTACACCAAAAGGACATTGCAGAACATGTAATAGACTGCGATTTCAGGTTGGAACATTGCTGTTCTAAACTGAACAAATGTTTCAATAGAGCAATCAGAGCCACAGCGGGCACAGCTTGCTCCATTCTCAAGCAGCAAAGTGTTTCAACTCACAGCTATTATTGCATGGCATATTTCACTGTGTAGGCGGCAGTGTTTTTGTGAGTTGGTAAATCCTATTTTAAATAATTCTGAGCAATTTCTATATCCCGCAGATTGTGAACTACAGTTCCCAGATAACTCTAAATACCTTTCGTGGCAGGTCTATGTTATTGGGTACACAATAATAAACTGGAACAGAAGAATAACCATTTAGCAATGATTAGAACCTTGGGTGATATTTAAGCCGGAGACCTCTCTCTCTAGAGGTGGGAATTAAACTCTGCCCTTTGTAAAGACAAAATGCCTTTCATTAGTACTATTCAATCTAAACTTCAAAATAAAAAAATCACATATATTTGCAGTTGAATATACCACCCACATTTTTATTGTTAAAAACCCCTTGTTGTCCTAAAAGAAATTCCTCTGCAAAAAGGAACATTTGCTTGGGCACTACCCTCATGACTTTTTCAAATAAGAGTCCCACCTACATGACATGAAACCGTTGGTCAACCTGAAGCTGCAGGCAATAGAAGTTCTATCATAATGCCTTATTTCAGTCTGTCCCTAGGCATATGAATTGTATTATAGTTGTGTTCTTCAATTCATTTATTTTGCTTGAAGAATTGATGTACATTAAAAACTCACTGGTTGGAGACAGCAGGATTTACACATTATTTTACGTTTTTCTACTAGACCTGATTGTAGAAAGGTGTGGAAATAGTTAACACAGATAAAAAGGAGAAGGACCTCAAAAACAGGAATATACCAGCATACTGTGAAATGTTAAAATGGTGTGATCCAACATGATGCTTCTTGGATTACTCAACTAATACGGTACATTTTAATTAATCATATTTTAATACAAACTTTTCTAGCCATTAACTACCGGAACACTTTTTTTTATGAATCCCTGTGAACATTAAAGTGTAGATGACTTATTTAAAAGTAGAATGCTGGCAATGGGTTATCATTAGATCTCTGGTAGTGAGCATCTGTTTAGTTTACAGGTTCAGCAAACATTGGACCTGACTTATTTAAGCTCTCCAAAGCTGGAGTTGATAAATTTGCATCAGTGAAGCTGGGTAATGCAGAAAAACTGCAATGGAACTGGTCTAGGATTGAAAACATTTGCTAGCAAATAGCAAATGACTTTGAAGAAATACATTCCAGATTTGCTGAATCAACCAGATTCACTGATGAAAGTGTATCCTCGCCAGCCTTAGAGAGCTTCAATAAATCAGGCCCTTTATAAAATGCTCACAAATGTAAGTAGCAGCAGGGTTCCCATTGGCTGGTGGTTGTTTGGGGGCAATACCAGGGTACCCATTGGCTAATGGTTTTTAGGATTTGTAACACTTTGTGACACACATAAGCATAAAGTAACACTGAATTGTCTTGGACTATTCAACGTGAATTACATTTGAAAGAGCTGCTTCCTACCAGCAGTACCCCTGGAAACTTACTGAGCAGCCAAAGGTTCTAACATACATATTTTCTCTATACTATCACAATATTTGTTAAGACCAAAATCACAAAACAAAAAAGTTGTGTGTAAAAAAAAAAAAAAAAAAAAAAGATTGCTCTAGTGGAAGGGTAATATTCTGTGCACAAAAGGTTGTATGACTACTACACTGTTCGATTTTCTGGATTGCTCTAAACTGATCCTTGTGCACAACAACAAGTATTTGATGTATCCTCTTTTTGATTACTGATCTGAATTATGATTGACATTACTATTCTATCAAATTAAATTGTTTATTAATAATTTGTAACAAAAAGTGGTTTTCATTTTAAAAGTTAACTGATCTACAGCGATTTATTGGGTAACCAATCTACAATAGAACAATGCCAATTTTGGATCAACATTCTGTACAAATAAACAAATACAATTAAAAAAGCCACTTTTTACCAATATGATGTTTTAATTTATTATATTGTAAATATATTTTATTGTATATGAGTACCTTAACAGTCCCGGGTTTCAACTCTCCAATAAAACCTATACTATGTCCCTTCATATTCCGCCAGTTTACTGGCAATCTCTGCACTAATCAGTCATCTGCCAATATACAAAGAAGCCGCTATGCAGGCATGTAAAGTGGGAAATGGATTGCAGGAAGCCCATGACAGAAAGGTCAAACCTTCAGATGACTATTGCTTTTATCTATCACCAGTGTACCAGAATAGGAGACTAGATGTCCCAGAGACAGACAATTCAAGCAGTGTCTTGGTCTATTCCCATGTGAGGAGAAGTAAATAAGGACTGAAATTGGGTGGAGACGGGTGACATTATTACACATTGCTTATGCCACTGCAGTGAATCCAGATTTGATTTTATGCTCAAATGTATACTGGATATGTATCAAATATAAAAAGGGACATTGGTGGGTATACAGTTATGCATTTAGTAAACTGTAACAAGCTATCAGTAATTGGCATACATTTGTTTTATATAGCTCAGCAGAAAGGTAAATTGGTTGAGATGACCTCAGTCTAAGAATATTGATTAAATAGGAACATAGAATGGTCTTATTGCCTATGTAAAGTAAATTTGTGATTCTGCAGCATACAACTCTCCTTACATTTGTTGCACAGTTCTGCATATTTAGGTTATGCCCACCTAAAAAGTTAAATTTTTTGTACCCTATTTAAAGACGCAATCTGAAAATACAACATGTACCTTGGAATAGCTATTCAGAAAAAAATTTAAGGGGTCTATTCATAAAGAAGTGAATCTGACATTTACCTACACATTCCCTGCTAGAGAATCTCCCAGGGCCATGTGTATCATTGGCAATGATTGATTCTCCACTTTGGAATGTTTCTGAATTAAAACATAAGGGTGTTTTGTATTGCCAGCAAAACTTTTTTTGAAGGAAAGAAATAAACTCAATGTCAAAAATGAGTTCTATTCTGAGCCCTATTACAGATATATCTCTTGCATACCCAATGACAACAGCTTCATCAAACAGGAAGGACTGAAACATCTCCAACAAAATCACAGACAAAAATTGAAATGCAACACTCAGTGTTTTATTGTTGCGTTCCTGTTGCAGATTCTCCCTCACTACCCACAAATGTATTCAAATCTTCACACTGCAGTAAAACATGTTGATCATAAATGTAACCATACTTTAACGCATTGAAAATGTAATATATTGCAGTCTGCCAGTTCTTGGATGTGGTGGCTAAATTTCCTTTATTTTAAGCTACTAATTCTGCCGCTAATACATTTCCAGTCTAAAGCTATGTATACACTTCAGACAATAGTCACTCGAGATGAACAATCATGTCCATCATTGCCCTCAACGTTGCTTGCTAGGATACATGCCAGCTTCCCTTGCAGTTGCAAGTTACATCATCCCAGCCAGGCAAATTAAGATGGCCAAAGATCGCAAAAAGCAAAAGGAAAATGAAGAAGAAGGCAGCACCCTCAGATGAAACAGGGGCAGGTGAATATCACGATTTAGCTTTATGGATGACAACACCCGTTTGTATCATAACAAGAGAAAAAAGATAGGAATATTGGGAACTTTACCTGCCCTTAACAAAAATAGGCCCACTGGTTTAGGCAGCCCTTGTGGCCATTATTGTATATTCCATCCATTAATGTGTATATATAACATGTCCCTACTTTTTTTTAATATCCAAAAGTTAGCAATTAGCAGAATAACTCAAAAGAGTTCCGCCAAAGAGATATGAATAACCTCATTAAATTATAATTAATTTTACTGTTAGTATTAAATGATCAAATGTTTGACTGCTTTTACTGCAAATCTGTACTGTGCTACACAAGTAAAAGGGCTTTATAAATTGTATAAAATGTAATATGTAGCAACATACAACACATTACAATAATACCAACTCTTAGTAAACTACAAAATATTGTAAGTGTATTTTTTAATGCAGAGTTTAGTATAAAATCCCAGGAATAATGTAATCAAGATTCAGCAAAGAGCCTAAAGATTTATTGATTTGTCACATGAACTGCATTTTCCTGCTCTTAAAAGTGCAGAAACATGTCTGGCATGAATGAGACCAAACGGCACACAATGTCATTTCTCTAAATGATGACCTGTCCTTGACAGGGGACTCGCTCACATAAACCTCATAGGCAGTCACTAATACATTGTAAATGGGGGAATCAGAATAACAATGTATCCATTTTAAAGGCTAGAGTTGCAACGTGTCAACAAAGTGGCTATAAAGGTGCTTTTCTGTATAAAGGGAGCATACAGGAGGCTTATTTATAAAGAATGTGACATTATAGGAATGTATATAGTGCCAACATATTATGCAGCGCTGTACATTAAATAGGGGTTGCAAAGGACAGACAAATACAGACAGTGACACAGGAGGAGGAGAAGACCCTGCCCCAAAGAGCTTACAATCTTGGAGGTGGGGGAAGTAACACACAATACATTGTGACATAAAATGGTGGTGAATCAATTACTTTCATTATAAACACAGCAAAGATTCACCTGTGCCTTGTACAGTTGCATCACATACAGTATGTGGTGAATGTCAAATTCACTGCTTTATAGTTTTTTATACATTTTTTATTTTTACTATGCCTAGGGTAGACAATAAAAATGAGGTTAACCCTAAAAACAGGACATGCTGCCTATAAATGTTGTACGGTTTTGGTTATATAGGCTACGCTCATGTTACATGCATAGTTTAATAATAACCTTACAAGTCCACATAACTTAATAGTCAAAAAAACAGTGTTATCCTTACAGAACTCTAATCACCCTGTACTGGGAATCCTCCATTGGTTTGCTGCTGGTTTGAGTAAGCATTTCCTCAGTCACCCTATTACTGATAGATCAGTGTGCAACACTTTGGAGCAGCAAGGGCTGTCAGACATTTGTGAACACAGACACAGAATTGACATAGTTGTGTCATCTCCAGGCCATCATCTCAGTCCAGGAAGAAAATGGTGATCCTGGATAGCCTGAAAATGGCTCTGTGTCATTGGAAAGAAAAGCAGATAAAGACTTTGTAAAGGGGCAACATTGTGACTTCTGTGAGATGTCATAAATACCTGTAAGTGTTACACAGAAGTTGTAATAAATGTTTATTTGAAACTGATACAAAAAAATAATGATTACAAACATTTAAAAACCGATAAAATTATATAAGGAAGCAGTTTCAGAACTGGAGATTTCCAGAAAAAAAATGCCCTGATCCAAAACCATTACTGTTATTCTTTAAAGGGCTACTTTAGGTTTTCTGATAGTTACTTCGTCAATGTCCCCTTGACGTTATTTCTCTATAGGCCACTGTGTCATAAGGGTTCAGCGTGACGCTATAAGGGACAGACATGACCTTAATCTGTAGAAACCTCCAGTTTTTGAGGTTCTGCAGTAGCTGGGGTGTAGCAGGTGCTGACAGCGAATAAACTATTTTTATAAGTCTCCTAATGGCCTCGGAGAAAACGCTGATTGACAATTTTACGGCTGTTTTACAATTGATTTTGTCAATGTGAAGCACATATTTAAAAGCACATGATTTCTTACAGTGCAAATCATTTCTGCCTTGGGTAGGACTTTGATGAATCAGCATGAACATACCATTGATAGTAGGTTTGCATCCAGCATTATTGCCAGGTGTACAGTCTACACATTCTGAATAACTATTTCCTTCCCATAATACAACTAGATCTTAAAAATCATATTAGGAGTTCATAAACCTTTGTTTAAAGCAATCTGCTGAATCAGCTAGAATCGCGACCAGGGTACAGCCGCATGCAAAACCGAACCAGTCTGTCCAGAGTTGTCTGTCTTTGATCCCCATTATTTCCAATCTGGCAGCAGCAGCAAGGTGTAGGCAGACGGGAATGAGGTTCGAGTTCATCCGAAACTTCAGCTGCTTGTTATTTTATCCAGAAATGTTATCACTAATTGAGTGGGAGATACATTTCTGGTAACACAACCTTACTAATCTCATCCATCCTCCATTTCAACTTCAAATTGGGATTTTAAAGGTACCCCAAGCAAACTTGGAATTTATCCAAACATATTTCACTATTTGTTTAGTTGATATACAATAAATATCTAAAAACAAAAAACAAATATTATTAATTGTCCAGTGTTCTGCCCTTTATGCGTTTCAGAACGATGAAGATTATATATGTAACTAGGTTACTTATCACGGGAAAATAGGATTTAGATATTAAATGATGGTAGAATATTGTATTTAAAAAAAAACTAGTAAATGGAATTAAGTTGTTGAATTTTTTTGAATAAACATCAAGTTTGCTTAGGTACTTATATCATCCCAATTTGAAGCTGAAATAGAAGATTGGATTTTATGCGGAAATTCAAGCAGAAAAACGCTGCCACTTGTGCATCAGTCAGTCTACACATTCAACCATAAAGTGGTTAGCAAGGTAAATATCAGCTGTGAGCGCATTGTTATTGTACACAGTTAAAAGTGCTCAAACTTGCTAGTGATTGTCATGGGCGAAACTTTCCCTGACAGTAACATATTAATTTGTTCAACGACCTACCCTAGCTTGTGACTGGGCAGTAATACACATAATATTTAACCATTAACAAGCAAGACTTCTGGTATTTGTCCAGCAAACATTTTGGCTATTGTCAGGAAAACTCAAGCTGATACTCAAAATGTATCTGTTGGGTTCACAAACAACTAAAACAAACCACATTTATTGTGGGTGCAATTAATTGTCTTTAGGTATCCTAAAAAAATGAGTTTGCTGATCCCATACTTGAGCCACTTCAAGCTAAAAGGAGCCATTGACAAGTATAGGGCACCAAGGAGTTTCCTGAAAGTCTGCAAGGGGCAAATACTCCTTGTTTTAGATCTCTGGCCAAAGGACTGAGCAGCTGCAGTAATGATCAAAATATGCACCACAAACTGCTGTACTTGCACATTTGTTGAAAAAAAGTTCTTGCAATTCTAAAGCACTTCTTCCTTTTTTCTAAAGCAAGGTCAAAAGCTTTGTGGGTGAAAATAATTGCCCATAGAACATTAGGCATCCGATTCAGAAGGAAAAAAAAAGTATGTGAACCAGTTTTAATGCATCAGATGTTGTGAAATCAATAAATGAGCATTCATATTTTAACACTGCTGTCACCCTTTGTGTGAGTATATTAGAAAAACTGGGCAAGCTAATCTCAAATGATTGAGGTGTTTCAGGCTTAAAAGAGCCAATGGCAAAATAGTGTAGGACCACAAGGAGGTACCTAAAGCTGGCAAGGTGCAACTCCTCCAAGATATTTAGCCAAAAGACTGGGCATTCTCCAGCAAGGCAGGCCACAATAAGCAATAGTGCCTGGCACTATGGAAATTATGGTCACAGCTGCCACAAGCTTGGAGGCAGAGACTGGTCACAATTTGTCTATGGTGCTTGCTTGCTACTGTTTGTAGCCCCCTTATAGCAAAGCAAGAGTTGCATCCAGTGCAGGCAGAAAAAGACTTTTACCAAGAACAGCACTCACTCATTCACATCTACACTCAACGGAACTAAACAGGCAAGGGGGGAGTCCCCTGCATCAGCACGAAAAATGGGCAAATTCTTCAACTGGTACTTTTTTAGAAAACACATTGCCTTCTCCAAACCAAAGAATAAGTTGAAATATTGTGCAAGGGAAAAAATGGGCAAACAAATATGTGTCAAATTTCTTATAAATCTACATTTATTGACTGATAAAAAGAATAGTACATTAGTAATTAGACCCCCCCCCCCACCTTGAAGAGAAGAGGGCTATGGCATACACAGAGGAAGGGGGCTGTGATAGGAAAGTGCCAAGTCAATAGCACATTCTAGCAAGTTCTAAGACTCATCATTGCAAGTAAAAAAACAAGCCTTGCAATTTATAAAATTGATGACAGGTCTCTTGCAGATGTAAATCCTAAGTGTATAAAATATATTGATAAACAATTCTTATGATTAACAAAAGCTGATATAGTTTACTGATATAATTTTAATATATATATATTGTACATCTCATTATTATTATCCAGTACTCATACAGTACTGACATATTACGTAGAACTTTACAAAGTCCATGCCCATGTCCATGTCACTAGCTGGGGCACACAATCTAATATCTCTACCTCAGTCATATCTCATTAACACAGTTTAAGATCAATTTGGTGGGAAGCTGTTTACCCTAACTGCATGTTTTTGGAACGTGGGAGGAAACCCTTGCAAACACAGGAAGGATCTCCAAACTCCATGCAGATAGTCCTGGCCGAGATTCAAACCTTGCACGAGCGCTGCAAAGGCCAGAGTACTAACCACTGAGCCACCGTGCTGCCAATACTTTTTGGGTTGCTCATTAGCCATTAAATTCTCTTCAAACATTGCCATACAATATTTTATTACCATCAACCTGGATAGAATCTTACAGTTTTATCCATATGTTGCCTTTGGTTAGTTGTCTGCATTTATAAAAGACTTCTCAGCTTACCTTGTTATGCTTTTGCTGGTCCCTTGCCTTGGTATCCAGTATGTGGTACGGACTTTCTGATTCCTTGTTAAGGTAATAAACTAGTCTTGAGGGCAGTGTAATCTCTCTGTGCACTTCATTGCTCTGGTTGTGATTAGGACTCTCTCTACTGCTCCTGTTACGTTGAGGTGCCTGTTCTTCTTCCGCCAGTGTGCCAGCAGTATCATTGTGGTGTGGAGCTGATGGAAAGAGAAAAACAGAGATATTCAGTGGATGGATGTGAATTATAATGTATACATTATAGCAATAGTTTAGTGCATATCACTTTAGTACAAATAAAAAAACATTTATTTAGGAAAAACATGCAGGTTTTCCATTTTTGACCATTTTTTCCAAAAATTCTTGTTACTTGGCTGTCATGCTGATCTAACAACTTCAACATTTTTACTGACCTGGAAGAAAGCATGCTTGTAGGAGGTATTGAGAACAGAGGTTCAGAATGACAGCCAGGTAATTAACAATTCCTGTATATCTTTCAGCACAAGGCTTCTTGTGAAAGCAGAACTTGTTTCTGACATATAAATGAGAAGGTGTCTGACATACCCATATGATGTAAATATGTCTCCCTGAAGGAATAATGCAGCTCTGGTTGCACTATTCACGTTCAACCTAAAGATTCCCTCCCTCCCAAAGTACTTCCTTTTCACCTACAGGGCCAAATTACAGAGTACCTCAAATTGCAAAAATGAAAAATAGATTGTGAGTCCTGGACATTATGCCCCTCACCTCTGTGCATGACACCCCCTGCACTCATGGTGCATTGATACAGAAAAGGATGCATGTCATCAAATCAGTGCTGCTCTCTGCATGATTTAGACCTACCCATATATTCAAAGATGGCAAGTACTTACTTGGGATATATTTATTAAGTAGTGAATGTAACATTCATCTAACATCCATCAGGTTTACCTTATCGGTGCATTTCTTTAATTGATATACTTGCAGTGAATGCCAAATTCAATAGGTTATAAATATGCCCCTTTGCAGTGCTAGGTCCCAGGTTCGAATCTCGGACAGGACACTATCTGCGCAGAGTTTGCAGTTTCTCCCTGTGTTTGGCTTCTACCCCAAAATTGACCTTAGACTGTATTACAGACATGTGACTATGGTAGGGACATTTGATTGTGAGCTCCTTTGAGGGACAGTTAGTGGTATGACTATCGACTTATGGACTTTGTACAGCGCTGCAGGATATGTTGGCGCTATATAAATACTGATATATGATAATGATATATTATTTTGAATATTGATTAGTGTGAGTATATATATATATATATATATATATATATATATATAATTATATAAGGTAGCCACTGTCATGTTTTTTATATTCTTTGAGATGCTTTAGCTGTTGAGAGTAATTAATGTCCCTGCATAACTAGGTTTTTAATTGCTGTTTTCTATTTTAAGGTTTGTGCTGACAAGACGTAACATAGACACTGCAATAATTCTACTAGTCTAGTCTAGTCCTCAACATGTTGGCCCTGATTTATTAAAGCTCTCCAAGGCTGGAGAGAATACACTTTCACCAGTAAAGCTGGGTGATCCAACAAACCTGGGATGGATCTGGTCCAGGATTCAAAGCATTTGCTAGCAAATAGCAAATGACATTGAATAAATCCATTCCAGGTTTGCTTGATCACCTAGCTTCACTGGTGAAAGTGTATTCTCTCCAGCCGTTAATAAATCAGGCCCATTAGGTTAACTCCCTAAGAAAAGTGTTTGGGCTTGTCCCTGGGCCCAGAGGTCTGTAATAAGATCTATCCCCTGGATTAATATTAGATCATCCATAGTAATCGGTGCATAAAATCAGGGTCACAAACTGTTCTGAAGTCTAGTAACCTGTTCTACTCTTTGATGAGTAAAAAAATCTATCTTTATGTTTTTTGGAGAACTGTCCTTGTAATGTGAATCCCCAATTGTAATGTGGCTATGAGAATATAAGAAGATACATCAATATTTGTATTAACTGGTGAACAAAATCTGATGTTCTTATTGTAACAGAGTGGACATCCGACCCAAATAAAATTCAGCACTAAGTTTGTTAGATTTGTTTAACCTGGCCTCCAAGTTACAAAGATAGACAACATTAGAAGGTAATGCCTAACCCAAGCTTTTCTTTCATTTTCAATAATTTTTTTTAATATTAACAGGGAAAAATATATGAAACACCAAATAAATGACAAAAAAATTTAGAATGACAGCAAAAAAGCAAACAGATGATCAGAACTGAGATATCTTACTGCATTATAGAATTTCAAGTATCGGAACTTAAACCGTAAGAAAAGCTTTAGTGACGTTCCAAGATATGAAGAGGAAAACTAGAATTAAATCTGTCGGTCATGATCATAAACCTAGGCCAGAAAACCACCATTTATTTCTTACAGTGTGTACCTGATAGGTACCAATCCCAATGTTTTTGTTAAGTTATGAATATTAAAAGCAAGTGAGTGTACAAAAAAACAAAAACAAGGGTGATAGAAAGGGGATAGGAAAGCAGGGAAGATGGAAGAATAATAAATAGAGGTGGGGGGTGCATGGGGCAGGAGCATGTGCAGTGGGTAAAAGGGGTAGCAGGAAGGAGTGCTTGGTCAAAAGTCTGCAGACGTGTAATAGTCCAGCCATGGGGACCATACTACATTGGTTTTCTTTATATTTAAAATAAGTAGAAAAGATAATACTTGCTAAGAAGAAGTGGAATGTCATGTTTAGTAAATGTTTTATTTACATCTCAATGCAGGAAACTCAAAGGAGCATCTTGACGTGTTTCGCACTAACTGTACTTGGCATGAAACACATCAAGGCACTATCATGTTCCTTTGAATAATTTGTGCTGGAATCTGAATTAAGCACTTACTGAAAATGGCATACAGCTAATAACTCCTTGTTTGTTTTTATTTTTCAATTTATTGGAAATAGGCAAGGTCCAAGGAGCTGGTGGCATTACCAGTGTGGAAAAGAAGAGGCTGATATCGTTTCCATAGTGGCAGCAGGACTGTGTAAGTAAAAATAACATATCAGTCAGGTCTTCAGAGCTGTGTGTAACCCCACTGGGGATATTTTCCCACACTTTCATTCTCATATGATTCTCATACAAGAAATAGGAGGGATAAGGCTGCTGTACTTAAGGCCTTTCTTAGTTCTAAATAAATTTGAGAAAGTTAGTTAATCTGGCCAATTTTTTTATACTATCCATGCTGTGAAGAAGAATCCCTTATTAAAGTTGTCAACAATGTAAATCATCTGATATGGACAAATGTTGTTCTGACAACTGTTGGGAATGATTTCCTTTCATCTCCTGTTATGTTTCTGGGATGGGAAGTGAATGGACATCATCCCAGATGAATGCAGAAAAAAACTGGGTATAACCCTTTTCTATAATTTCCGAAAAGAATTAAAAGTATATGCCTAAACAGATAGTCCCTGATTTAAATACGAAATAGGGACTGTAGGTTTGTTCTTAAGTTGAATTTGTATGTAAGTCGGAACAGCTACATTAATTTAATAAATACAATTAGGACAGATGTTTGTCTCAACATATTATTAGGCAGTTACTGTATAAAATCCTCAGTGTGAGTTAATCACAATCAAAGCAAAAATAAAAAAACTTTATGGAGCCTAGACAGTCATTAACTTCTGGAGCAAGCTGTGCTTTGATATGCATAAAGAAACAACTGCTGAGTTTGTCTTGTTTAATAAAAAGTTACGAGAGCTTACAGAACAGCAAACGACTTCTTCTGCAAGTCATGCAAACCACCCCTACCCCCATTGAGCCTCTGTCCTGCTTAGAACAGGCAGGGAAGCCCCGTTTGTATCTAGGAGTTGTCCGTAGTTGGATGTCCTTAACTCAGGGAATATCTGTATATGCTTCAATACTGAACATTAAAGAATTTGGTAGCATGAAAACACAAAAAAGGAAAAAGTACTGAGATTTTTAAGGTATTGTATTTGAATTCAATCAACTATATCAAAAAGCAATACCTTACAAACTTATTTATTAGTGTTACTTAGCTGACTGATGTCACTTGTGCTATTTATAAGGAGGAAAGGAACTGCTGCAATAAAGCATTCTGCCAAGAAGGAACCCTTGCTTTTTAATAATTAGATAAATCTGGTCTGAAACACCTCAATACCTGCTGGTCCTTTATACTTATTAAGGAGTAATCCTTATGTGCATTTGAGATATAAGCTACACCTTGGGGCATTGATAAAAGTCAAAAAGATAGATCAATTCCCACTTGCTAGGCACACTACATCTATGGACTAGGAATGAACTCTTATTACTCGATAGAGTAGATAAACCAAACTGCTGATCTTGTCCTCACTTCTATGCTTTGGGTTTCACAAGACTGTCTTGTTGAGGGAGTTCTTGATATAGTGTACTTCGTCTTTGAAACATGTTGAACAAAAATTTAGATTATTTATTGTATAATTTATTTTTAAATATTCTAATGTAAATGTTTGTTGGATGTTGATATAATTGATGAATTCAGTTACAATGTCTTAAAATCCCCTGTACTTTTACCTTTTTTGTGTTTGCATATTGCATTTGCTAAATATAGATTTGATACACTGAAAGGTACTTTTTGATGTTTTGAAATAGAACCAAGCCATATGCTGGGAGGACAATGGATACTCAGATATTTAATTGTGATCATCACTTACCACCAGGTAGTTATGGAATATAAGATTTATGAAATTAGATCATACATGTCACCATGATGAATATACACCAATACATATCATAATATAATAGGATTTTGACAATAATTACCTTGAATTTTTTTTTTTTTTACAAAGATAAATAAATACTTCTCCTGTTATGGTTGAACATACATTTTATCAAACCAACAGACCAGAGCTCAAAGTCCCATGCAGAGAACAACGTTTAAGAATTAAAAAAATCTAAATAATAGTTATACTACAATCACACACCCCACTGCAAATTTTCTCCATGAAGGAGCCAATTTCAGTGCTGCCATTGGATCTTTTTTTTGCACTAAAGGTATATCTAAAGTATATATAAAGCCAAACACTCTTCATTCCCATGTCAGCTTTTTCATTCTGTCCATTGGGGAGCTTTAAAATAAAATCAGGAAACCAAAAGATAAGGGAAGTTTGTAACTGCAAAGTGAACTTAGTAGATGGTCCATTCAAAGATGCTATATTTATTTTTAAAATGTTTCCTTTTTGAGAACATTTTCACTTTTGTTGGTGTCACAAGTTGACCCCAGCGACTCTGGAAAGATCAGCTGCGTGTACTAAGAAATACATATAGTGCTGGGAGTATATAAATGACACTGCATGCAGTAAATACTTGAAGAGAAGGCTGTAAACGGTGCAAATCCAGTCCAATGGCCTGGGAAAGAGGTGGGATCAGGAGATTTGATGTAACTTCTAATGCTTGTTCTGAGTAATGCAGAGTGTGCAGAAAGAAGTGGACATGTGCAGGAAGGACAAGTGAACCAAAAGTAAGGTAAGAATGGAGGTTCGGCTTTAAACTTTCATAACCCAGGAGAGTATCCACCACCATATTTACTGCTCTGGTAAACTTCTATGTATGAATTTTTCCACTATCCATATGTCTGTTGTTTAAACACTTTTTTTAAAGAAGACTGAAAGAGAAAAGGCCAAAAAAACAATGAAACATGGAGGAGAAAATATGCCTACCTACTACCTACATTTAGGCGATACCTTTTAACTTTTGATTTTGTAATTCATAACAGACTGGAATGAGATCCAGCCACACACGTTTTTAGGAAACTCAGCTCCTATGCCTATAATGAGTGAAAGTTACATAATAGTTACTATAATAGTGAAAGTTACACTTGATTCATACTAATTGAGCTGATGTTTTCTTATTATCGAACTGCTCTTTGCAGTCTTGTGGAGCTTTGGAGTTAGTTGAAGTTAATGGTTCCTAAGCTATAAGGCATTTCTCTGATATAGAAGAAGCCAGAATTGACCATGTGCTACTCTGCCTTGGTGCAAGGTAAATGGATATAGTTCATGAAGTTAAGTGAAAAATCTTGATAATGCTACATTTTTTTGATTTGTCAATCCCAAGAACCCAGTCATCTGTTGTCTAGAAAATGACCATGGCAAAGAGGTGCAGAACAGACTTTAACATTTTTACATCCTAGACTATTCCTATTTACAACTGAACAGTCCCTAGAAAACCCCCAATTGAATCAACAAGTCTTCTGCATGATATTTATGAAAAAACAATGCCCTGAAATCCCCTGGATATCATGATACCCAGCAGGTGGCAATTATTGTGTGTCCAGCATTAAACTGTCTGGATCATTTATAGAAAATGATTGAAGCCGGACAAACTATCCTCAGATACCTAGTTTGTTTTGCAATAAGAATTGTTTCCATCCAGAGAATCTTTTATTTATATAGATGTAAATGACCATTCTACATACGGAAGCCTAAAGTTATTTTAAAAAATTTTTTTCCCTAGTGTGCACTAAAAAAAGACAATGTTTGATTAATCAATTGCTGTTCAGCAGAATGTGAAATTTAATTTCAATCATATCTATATTTAAAGCAACCCTTAGATGTGCCAATGTTTAGAGAAACTGCTGCCAAATATAAAATATTCAGCTTATAAACAACTCAGAAATGCATAATCAGTAATAAAAAAATGTGTTGCAGTCTGTCCCTGGGACCCAAATATTCCCCCCACTAGGTGATGTCATCCTGTCTCGCACAAATGATATGATGTAAAGCCAATTAATCAGTGCTTTCTACATACATCAGTGGGGCGGGGGGAGATATGGGACCTTTCCTGTTAATTTTACACAAAAAGTTAACCTGTGCATATCAGTAATAGTGCTATTTAGGCTGTTTGATAAAGAAAACAGTGGCCTAATTTATTAAGGCTCTCTAAAGGTGCGTACACACTTCCAATTTTTATCGTTCCAATCGAACGACGAACAATCGATTGGGCAAAAAATCGTTCGTAAAAAAGTAACCAACGACGCCGACGAACGAGGAAAGTTAAAGGCTGGAAAGAATACACTTTCATCAGTGAAGCTGGGTGATCCAGCAAACCTAGAATGGATTCCTTCAAAGTAATTTGCTTTTTGCTAGCAAGTGTTTTGAACTCTGAATCAGATCCATTACAGGTTTGCTGGATCACCCAGCTTTGCTGATGAAAGTGTTTCTTCTCCAGCCTTGTAGAGCTTTAAAATCAGGCCTAGTGTGTGATGCAGTTGGTATATCAGATTATAGTGGTGACATGATGTTTATACACCTATCAGCCACCATATTGAGTATATCAGTTAAACTGTTTGATAACGCAAATATCTAATCAGCCAATCACATATCAGCAACTCAATGTATTTACACATGTAGATATTGTCAAGTTGACCTTTTGAAGTTTAAACCAAGCATCAGATCAGGAACATATAACATATAAGATAATTTGGATGAGTTTAAATGTGGCACCATTGTTGGTGCCAGGCAGGCTGCTTTATATATTTCAGAAACTGCTGATCTACTGGAATTCTCACACACTACCATCTCTAGCGTTTACACAGATTTGTCTGAAAAAGGTAAAATAGTAAGCAACAATTGTCTGATCAAAAATACCTTGCTGATGACAGAGATCAGGGGAGAATAGCCAGACTGGATTAAGCTGATAGAATGGCAACAGTAACTAAAATTACTACTTCTTACAACCAACGTATGCAGAAGAGCGTCTCTGAACATGCAGCGTGTTAAACCTTGAACCTACAGCAGCAGGAGACCACACCAGGTGCTACTTCTATCAGGTCAGTCACCTGAGACTCTTATATCAATGGCGCAGTCTGGTGGTAGTGATGTAATGGTATGGGTGATATTTTCTTCGTACACTTTGGGCCATTCAGCATCAATTCAGCATAATAAAAATTCTACTGCCTACCTTAGTATTGCTGCTGAGCATGTCCATCCATCCGTAACTGCAGGATACCCATCTTCCAACACCTATTTCTAGCAGGTTGACATTCCAAGTCACAAAGCTTAAATTATCTCAAACTGGTTTCTTACACATGACAATGAGTTCACTGTGCTCAAAAGGCTTCAATGATCACCAGATCTCAATCCAATAGAACACTTTGGGATGTAGTGCAATAGAGATTTGCATCATGGATGTGCAGCTGCCCAATCTCCAGCAACTATGTGATGCTATTTTGGCAATATGGACCAAAATCCCTGAAGAATGTTTCTAGCACATTGTTACATTTATGCCACAAAGGGATCCAACCCTGTAGTAGCAAGATGTACCCAATAAAGTGGCCTCTGAGTATATTTGCTGAATTTTCAAATATATATTTTGCAAAAGGCCCCTGCATACACCATTTACATTCATTCATGCTTGCAAACAACCCTTGAATTTTTTGAAGAATTAGGCTACTTTTCCAGATGTAATCTCTTGTGGATTTTAAAGTTTTAGTACTGCAGGACCAGTATGGAGTCAGAGTACCGGGTATGGAAAAACTGCACACTAAGAAAACAAAATGCACTACAAACGTTTAGTGCTTTATTGTTTTTTTCTAGCAATACATATGTCTGACCCATACAGGGTATCTTTGCGAATTCTAAAAGCTGCTGGATTCATTTTTTGAAAAAGAAATTGAAATCTTTTGTTACAATGCCATATTGGCTTTGCAAAAATATACAGAGTCTACTTAAATAATGATGGCCAGTTGGAAAACAATCCCACCCAATGGTCTGTAGCTTGTGGGCTTCAGTTATGAGAGAAAAAGTGAAAAAATCCATTATTGGCAGGCCTGCTGGCTTAGCTATGCAATTAATGGTCTGAATGGAGTTGATAGGGTTTTTCCCTTCATAAGGGTGTTTTATATAGTAATGTAAGCCCTTGAAGCTCTTCCAAATCAGGTTAGAGGAATGTCAACTGCAAGACAAACACAGCTGTAAGTGAGTTCTGAATGATCTCAGAAGCATTTTAACTGATGCTATGAACATAATCTCCAAGCTTTTTAACACGGACCATGTTAGCAATGAAGACTGTGGTTGACCAATGTTTTTTTTTTTATTATTTTTCGAGTTGTCCTTCAAAGCAAATATTATGTGTTATCAGCATGAAGAAGAGTAAATCGAGACAACATACATGTCACCTTTGGTTTTGGAAAATCAATTTGGTGCCATTTATAAAAGCTACAACATTGAACACAAGCAAACACGAATCAAAAGCTTCATCGAGTAAAATGCTTTTGACATGTATTCTGTTCTTGGTTACTTTTGCTAAACAAGGCTGTATGTACAGGATATTTGTATTTTATTTTAATCTAGATACACATTTATTATAAATCGGTTAATACCAATCATACTAGAATTAATAATATGTTTAAAATTTCTGCAAAGATTAGTCCTCTCATGTTTATCTATAAAATTTACATTTTAGTAAATCTATAAAATGTACATATTAGTAGCTATTTCACTCTGGTTGGATTCATATCTTTTCATATGCGGGAAACTTAATTCCTGCAATGCACTTCCATGTGCTGTATATTGTGGCTTATTGCCATTAATCAGCACCGCATTTAACAGTTTTTAACCTACACTCCTGTACTCCCCTGTAAATGTGGATGCATTGCGGGGAACTACATTGTCCTTGCATTGAATTTGATGGAGTTGACATGGGATCCTTGGATGGCTCAGGTGGTTTTCTGAGGAACCAAAACTGTAAACAGTCAGCAGTATTCCAGCACTGTATATTGGCTGCTACCTGGCAACAAGGTTACTTTATCTTTACTAAAGCACAAATTTAGGTTTCAATGTAAGGTGCACCTGACAGCAGATACATTTTTATGTACATACATAGCTATAAAGATGTATATGTAAGACAGGAAGTTATTACCGGTCTCTTACAGTACTTCTCCTGGCAATGCATTTCCTTCAGAGGACTCCAACATTTAAAATGAGCAACTACTTCCTGAACCAAGCTGCTAGCGTAAAAGTGTTATGTACAACTTAGTACTTTTCAATGCAACAAGCAGGGCTTTAAGCGCATCAAACCTTCCATTTGGATGGAAATCTGCTTATTTTCTATGTTCTGCACAAAAATACAACATGTCATTTCAGGACTGTGTTGGTGTGAACTTAAGCCATAGGACATAAATTCTGTTTTTTGCACTAAGTAAGGCAACATTGTCTAACACAGCCTAACAGTGCCCTCAGTGATGCAGTATAATTACAAAGAGAGAGGTAATACTTCTTCCAGCTTGTAGCAGACTGATTACATAATCTCAGTCTTGGCAAACTCACAGGCTGCATTTTAATGACAAAAAGAACAATTTTTGAAAAATGTTCCAGTTGTATATTATATGACAGAAATGTTTTATTTAAGTAAAATTACTAAATGTCCACAAATACAGAATCTGATTTATCCAACCCAGTGTATTCACACCATGCAGTGACATTATATACTGTACTGCACCAGAATGGCTTAGAATTCTAGGCTGCCGGATCAGACTTTGCAATAGTCTTCATATACCTGGGACTTCTCAGAACTCATAGGTAACCACATAACAAAGGCAGGGTAAAACTAACAGGCTTTGGATACTACTGAACATGAACTACCTAGCTTCTTATAATGGCATCCAAATGCGCATTACAGGTAGTTTGCAGGTAGCCGACCCTGTTGAACCAAACTGCATATTCGATCAAAGTCTTTACTGACCATTTATATGTACTGGACATGTGGCTTAATAAACCCTTTCTATCCCCAACATCTGATAAGGAATGGCTGCAGGCCTAAATGGCAGCTGGGGAGTAACGGACCTGGGGGTGGGGTGGATTTCTTAAAATCATTTGCTTTTTTCTATGTTTTCAGTCCAGGACCAGATGTGTTCCAGGTTGGATCACCCATTATTGCCCAATAGATGAAACATCACATGACCCTAACCTTATTATAATGTCAAAAATTGGAACATTATCAGTTATAAAAATAATTGGTGCAGCATTACTTGACTATTTATTATGAAAACTGCCCAGAAATGTTTTACAATGAAATAAAAATTAGTACAGCTGGCCAAATAAATGTTAAAGAATTTGGTGGAATAATTTGGAATTTAAAAAAAAATTCTACTGCATGGACTATTTACTTGGAGATCTGATATGAAAAATGATGTGGCAAGCTTACATTTTACACAAAAAAAATATTGATATTGGCTTTTTTAAAATCAAAATAAAAAATGATCACTTGTTTTTATTAGCCTAATGTATGTATAGAATAGTTTATTTTGTGTTTAAAACCAACATAAGGAAATCTGTAAAGGATGTTTATTACAGGTCTTGGTTGAATTTTGTCTTAAGCAAAACAAAAACAAAAAACACCATCAAAAGAGAATACAAATACAGCTTTTTTAACTCAAACAAAATAAATTCTGCAAGAATTCTGGAGTGACCTGCTTTTGCAGTTATTCTTTTCAGTAAAGAACACTGGAAGCAGAGACACACATCACTCCAACAGGGAAGGGGAACTTTCCAAACTAAGGTAGGTCCTGTACAAAAGATTGTGTAGTATAAAAACTCTAACACCAGCAAGGCAAGTTTCCACCTCCTCTCCTCTATGGCTACTATTAGGCCTGCTTTTTAATCTAAACAATCTAATTCAGGGGGCATTTTCACAAGCTGATTCACCTTTTTGTCAAAATATTTTAAAAAATGAATTATTTTTATGTACAATGAACAGCCAAATTGAACTTTTAGTTTAAAATAAATTTAAATACATTCCAAGTACATCAAAACAAGAGGTATACAAACTATTTCAGTTAGTTTTCTTTAAAAATCATCTACATGCTAGAAAAGCCTATGCAGTGCTGACATCTGAGGAACAGGACCCTTGTTCTCTGTGTCAGCAATGATTTCTTTGAAGACATCCAGCATGTCCCCCGATGAGTCAGAGAAGAAATCTTTATACATTGGGTAGCATGAACTTTTCTGATTGCAGATATATAGGTCTGACTCAGTAGAGGGGTGTCAGACCTCTAAAGTTCAAGCATTGCTTCTAGAGAGCAAGGGTCCCATTCTACAGCTGCCAGCACAGTGCAAGGTTTTTATTCACTGTCCCATTATTCCTTATAATCTACTAAAACACTGGGAGCAAAGCAAGACTTAGATGTTTCCTTGGGTAAGGGATATCTGAAAGTTTAAACAAAAGTAAAATCTGGATAGATCAATAAAACGTATGTTTATATCATCCATAAGTCCAAATTGAAAATGCGAGTTTAGGTCTGCTTTAAATGTAGTATAAAAGTAACAACCATAAACCACTTTCTACTCCAGTGTCACTTAAATGTAAAATTTTACAAAAGGGTGGGGAGGATTCTAGGTTTTTCCTGGGGGTATATGGAGCATTTAAGACTTACAAAAACTGATTTTGATATACTTTTTTTTTAGTTAGTGTGGTGGTCTAATATTACATTTGAATTGATTGGTGTCAGTTCCCTTCAAAAAAAATCCTACCTTTCAAGGTGATGATGAATGACATTCTGCATGGTGAAAATCCGGGGTCAGTAGAGGGAGAGGATATCAATGGTGATCAGATGTGGTTGTATGGAAACATCAGGTCTTTGTTCGATTTACTTCCCATCTCATAGTGAATTGCTTTCTTACTCTGTTTCTTACATACTCTCTACATTTTGATACCCCGATTGGATATACCGGTATACACGATATAGCTATATACACGATATAGGGTTTGTGCTTCCTAGCCTTGCTTAGTTTTTGGTGAGATAGGCATTTTTGAAAATATTGGATATATTTTGTTTTTGCAGCAATTTTGGTTTAAATATTTGTAAAAAAAAAAAAGCAAAATTTACAAGAGACTGCCAGAGTCAGATTTAGATATTTCACTTGCTGTGATTAAAAACATTTAATGATTTGTATTGTAAATACATAGTTGCATTATTTTTTTTAATTGCCTCAATTTTACCTTTAACAAAGCTTACAAACCTTTAAAAGGGGTAGCTAAATCTTTTGGTTTTGACATTCTGCTCCTGAGCTGTGCTTCCAATTAATGCAGGAGACAGTAGGAAATATCATAAATACTGCATAACCATTTCATCTCAGCCCTGTGTAAGCTCCCAAGAGGAAGTGAGTATGTGCAGCTCGTGGGCTTGCCATTAAAGTGAACCTTTTGCTTTGCCTGCATGGACAGAGCATAGGTTTACTTTAAGGATCCATGGACATGAATGGAAGTAATAACTCAACTGCAGGGTTTTTACCATCACAGTCCTAAAGATCCATCAACAACTTAGTTATCGGTAATAGGTGGGCTAAATGGGGGATTACCATGTATCTCTATTGATTCATTATGTATTTTTTCTATGAATGCCATTATTATCCAGATATTCAAACATTCTGCTTTATTAATAATGTATTTTCCTGGTAAGATATACATTAGAGTATCTGCCAACAACATGCAGCATTTGATCAGTGGTGACACAAAGATCACTATGAAGCTGAGCATCTGAAGGCTTTTGTGGCATGTCTGTTCTTTTTATAGACAGACCTAAATTAATTTTACAAACAAAAAAATGCTAAGATAGCTGCACGCTCCGAAGATCTTTTTCACCCAGCAATGCTGCAAAGGCTTTGATGCATAAAATTATACACATCCAAGAAGAACATGAAGTCATTTAAATGCATGGATGTCTTTTTGTGTCAGGTAAGAATGTCTGCTGGGTAAATGAATTTAAGGTGTAAAAGAGAAAGAAATGCAGAAGAAATAAATGGGTAAAGAACTCTCGAAATCACCGAACAATGCAAGCAACAGAAAAAGGCAACATCACCTTTATATATCACTTACTGTTATTTCAAACTGTTTTATGCATTGTTTGTATCTAACTGAATTGATATCAAATATTGCAGAAAAATATCAAGCACGTGATATCAGATAAATGACAATAAAGTTATTTGGCTGTTTAGCTATTTGTATACAGGCATTTACAAATCTTTTTTTTCTCCAAATTCCTGTGTTAAGGTTGAAGTGGAACTCTGACTAATACATTTTATTAACTTTGGAGAGAGAAAAAGTAGAAACTGCATCTGTTTTCTAAAAAGTAGCGTTTTTCCAGAACAAAACATATGTATATATTTATGAAAATTATTAGTGAACCTCTTCTTTGCGCATGCCTAACTTTAGAAATATCTACAAGGAATCCCAAAACATTTTATATTTACTTTCCCTACACTTCCTTGTCATTTCATTTGCTCCTATAGTAAGCTATGTAGTCTCTAGCCTGATCCTTGTTATAGCTTACACAGGACTGAGCACACCCTCTCCAAATCACAGTACAGGTCCAATCATTAGTGCAGTCATGTAGAAGAACGAGTGCAAGGCCTCTTTCAGCCTTGTGGCTCCCTTATTTAATTACCATGCCTTTGTTAGTGTCAACTGCAGCATTTGACGAATGTTGTGTCATGCGGTTGAGTGTGGTTGCGGTTCAGTGCTTGGCAAGGGATTATGGGCCCACTTAAGTTCCCTGGCTCAACAGTAACACAACCAAGTCCCTATTCAAGTCAACATTACCATTGTTGGGATCATACATCACCATTTCCAATGACAATTCTCACCATGGGGTTAGATGGTGGAAGCCAGACAGTGTAAAATACCGCTCTGCATTGGACACTATCTGGCTGTGGCATCTTAGGCTGCTAAAGAAGACTCCATGGGCCCTCCTTTGGACAGCCCTGGTTTGGGCACATGCTACACATGCTAGATTATTGTCACCTGAGACAAATGATCGGAATCATGTGCAAAAATCTAGCATGTCAATGAATGACTGAGTGGGGATAACCACTGTACTGTTCTATGGAGTGGGGTACCACTTGCTCATGCTCCCCCCTCCATAGAACAGAACAGAACTGTGTGCACATTTGTTCATGATCACTAAAGATCATATTCAGCCATAGAAATCAACACCTGTACAGGGCTATAGAGTGAGAATATGTCTTGCTTGCAGTCCTCAATCTGTCTTTGAACCTAAATCTGTTGCAGGTGGCTGCCTAGGATTACAAAAGCAGTAGGCTACAAATACATAGACTGGATCCTATTTGCACAGTTTGGCACATACGCTTAATAAATATCCCCCAATGTGTGTCCTTATGAGTGTAAGCATTTACTTTGACTACCTCTAAATTTGCCTGTAGCCAGGTAACCACTACATTATTCATTTGCATTATAAAATTACACCTGAGGATAGCCAAGTATTTGCAGGTTTATAAGCTCCCCAAAGGAAGCAAGTCTCACAGGTATAATACAGTTTAACCCTTTTTCAGAAATATTTACCTATGAGTCTCTGAAATGACAATTCAAATAATACACCCTTGTCAAAAAAATGTTGTCCCTTTTTGGCCAGATGATTTTTCTGCTTTATATGCTTGTATGCTTTATACAGTGATGTGTATTGGCAATTTTGCTGATAGCATATATTTTACAAGACCAAGTGCAGAATGTGTATATAATACAGGGGATTTACTGCCTTTTTAAAATAGGGCTGAAGTCACATCAGACCTCAACTACCCTTAAAAATGACTTCCAGCAAATGCCAGGGTCGAGTTTCAGGCTCTGTCTTAATGCTAGTCTTGTACTTCATGTTGGATACAGTAACCAACACTTGTTCATTTTTGCATACATTGACAGCTGCACAGTATCATTTCTCCGGTTCTTTATGCTGCTTTGATGGTGCATGCACAGATTTTAAAATATGGTATCAGGATTGCATGCTAAGAGATTTTTATTTCTGTCCATTAATTTATGGAATTTTTCAGATCTTACAGACTGTACGGTGACCTGACATTTCTCTACAGCAGTTTGGCAATACAGCCTGGTCACCCCATATTATGCTGTACAGGACAGGAAGCTGACAGCATTGCTGCAATCATTACTAAGCTGGATGACAATAGAACAATCCACAATGGGTTCTCCATAATGTTCAACTAGAAAATGTACCCACTTGGCACAGGGAGGGTATAACAAATTTATCAATGGCTTTTCAATTGTTAGAGGAATACCTCTGTTTAAACTATGACATTATGGATTATTCATCCAATGAACAGCAGTAGGTGAGTCACCAAAAAAACACCAACCATTGTCGATTCTATTTTGGAACCTGTCTTTCCAACACAAGTCATGCTTTCCATTACTAAACAACTCTCCAATCTCAGGACATATCCATATCTAGTAAGGAATGACACACTTTATGTTACAATTAAAGCTCTGGCAATTGTTTTCCTTTTTGGATAGAGTTGGAAGGAGTGTACATTTCTGCCAGACTTTCATTTTTGTCTGTGACCCCACCGGGGTGGTACAATGAGACTTAACAGTGGGAAGGGGACCGTTGGCATTATGGTGGGGAGTGCCAGGTAGAAGACACTGGTGACAGTAACAAGGGAACTGATAGTCCATTGGGAGCAGTTGACAGTAGGGAATAGACTGACAAGGGAACACTGACAGTAGGGAGGGAAATGCTCAACTACCAACAATTCTAACTATGGCAACCATAACTGTCCCATAAATCACTTTACCCTCTATACTCCCTGCGCCTGTGCCCCTTTATTACTGATACTTCCATTGCAGAGGATGACATTTTGGGGTATATGCGAACATGTGACCTGTATTATCTTTGAAATTCATGGGCTTAGCCAATTTCTGTGATTGTCACACGATGGATAATGGAATAACATCACAACTCCCCCAGGTCACCAATGCTAATTTTAGTAAGGAGCAGTAAGGAAGCAAAGGCAAGGTTAGTATAGGAGATATGTTGGACTCATGCCATAAAACCTGTCACTGTGCCCTGCATGGGAAAGGTGACTGTATTTCTTTATTGAAAATGACAATTTAAAAGTTAATATAAAACATCTGGGATAACCAAAGAGCAAATTTTTAGCATGTAAATGACATTAATATCATTTTATTTGTGTTTAAATGCCTTATACAATGGATAGCATGTATGAGTTTTGGTCAACGGGCTTAAAAGGGCCAAAAATAATAAGTCAGCCTCTTACTATAAAAATAGGGGGGTAGTGGCATAGAGCAGCCATAGGGCCACTGTATCAGAAGCTGCTGCAGGAAAAGCATAGGGAGCGATAACGGCCAGTTAGAAAAGCTGTTTGCTGCCTTGTTTGTTCTTTTCTATTTATTGATTTATTTTTCAATATATTTAAGGTCATCGGTCAATATTACCTTCTGTTCTGCCCATAGCAATCTTTTTTTTTTTTTTTGTTTACAAGGCTTCCCATTTAGCATTCACTTGCTAGTGGCTATCTGTTCTTAAATACAGAGATAAGATGATAATTAATGTGTATTTAAAGCAAAAACAGTTTTAATAGATTAGGCAATGTCCAAAACCCATATATATATATATTTGCCAAAATGCTAAATTTCATTTGATTTCTCAGTCTATAGGGCCAACAAGAGAGGAGAAAAATATCTACAAGATAGGAGGACTACCTATCGGAAAAGTTACCTTTTTTCCCCTGCTTTTCCAGTGCCAACCAAAAATTTAATTCCACACTGAGCCCCAAATAACAGTGATCACCAGAACAAATAGAGAAGGCCGCAATCATAAACCTGAAAGGAGTTTGAAACCTTCACTGCTCGAACCAAAACTAAAAACAAAGTTTTTGACCCGAGATACACTTTACAAAAACAAAGGACTCGTTTTACATTTTAGGGTTTTCTTGACTTGTTAGTATAAAGAAATATAAAGATAAAAAGTGACAGATCAAAGCTGTTTTATGTTTTTATACTGAACACGTTTAACAACATATTACACATAAAATACATATGCTTCTGAACAAAATAGGCTCTCAGGCTAGAAGCAATTTTCAGCATTCTTGGAAAAATTTGACTGTATGTATTATAGGGTTGCATGTACCACACTAAGACCTGTGCTCTGTTATGGGGCATCGCATAACATGTCATCATGCAGCATTATACAATAAGGTAATACACAGAGTTTACCATGCATTACAACAATGTATAGTGGCTAGTGGTGCCTAAAGCTAAACTCCAGGCACGCAAGCAGCACTAGTTACTGCAGTAATTAATTCTGACACTAATAGCAGCTTTCAATAATCTACCATACTGTATTGTAACACTGAGACTTGGGGAGTGAAAAGCAGCACTAGGGACAGTCAGGGATTCTGCCTGTATGTCATGATAGGGATCAGCTGACTGTAGGAGAGAGCAGAGGCATGACCTCATCAGTGTATTGCTGTTCTTTCACTGTTGAGTCACAATCTATGAGCAGGGGATGACCAGGCTTTATTGCAAAACAACAGTATAGAAAATTCAAGTCACCAACTTGGTACTACCGTCTGGCTTCATTATATTCCCAGTCAGCACTGGGAATCCTATAATTTATTTGAGGTCAATGTCTTAGTAAGTACTGATAACAATGGATCACTATGATACTATACAGTCAGAAAATACAGTGTTCAGGTCAGCAAAGGTCTAGGCTTCCTAGATGAAGGTTTCTTGATTTTCACATAGTAGTTCACAAGCAGCAAATACTAAGACTTGGAATGGCTTTAAAATTGCATTACATATAATTTCTTTTTAAAATGTGTACATTTTTGAAGACAGGCTTAAGTATTATTACATTAAATGTATTTAATAATTTGTAATTAATAAAAGAGTTTCAATATGGTACTCACACAATTATGTGATACTAAGACCAATAAAAACCATTATTGAACAGGGCAAATTCAAATTGAAATCAGGTTAATACATGAGTACAAAATATAGAAGTAGTGGACAGAATATCTGTTTCAGGAGCCTAGGGTGCTAACACACGGACTACATCTCATTTTTATCTCTGAATTCAGCCTTTGGGAAGGTCAGTCAAATGTGACACCCAAAGTAGAAAGAATAATATAGGTAAGACTAAATTTCCCAGCATTTTTATAGGTAGGACCTAAAAGAATACCTTGGCATGGGGTTCATGAAGTAGGTGGTGGGCAATGGTAAAACCTTAATCTGTTAACCAGGAACAAAACAGCATGAGAGGTCTGGGCTGTGTGGACCAGTGCATAGCTACACAAAGGTCTTCATTATTTAAAAAGTTCAGTGTCACACTGAACTACTCAAAAACTAAACTGATCAATGTGATTGATTGAAAAAGTTTCAGTTTCCTGCACAGAATACACTGCTTGTTCAGTCATTGGTATTGGTGAAGATACTAATGAACACACTGAGCACAAAGTTAAAGAATAAAGGCGAAGGGGTTGGTTTAAGGTTGAGAGTTGGAAAAACTTTTTTACAATGTATCCATATGTTAGATTTACAAATCTATGTAAGGTCTGATGTAACAATGTTTCATTTAAATGTTGCTACAGAAATGCACCATGCAAACATTCCCATACAGAAGAGGTAGCAGTGTCTTCTTAGAGTCAGTGATGATATGAAATTAAACATGAACAGACCCAAGTTCCTACACTATCAATGTCACATAAAGCTATGATCCATCTAACACTAGGACATCCTCCATATTTACAGCACAACACCATCTAGTTTGTTCAATAAAGCAATACATGGGACAGTAAAGTGTAGCCACCACTTAGAAATGGTGAAATAAGGATTTGTTGTGGGTCAATGTACTTTGCTCTTGGCACTGATGTACTCAAACAGAAACAAAATACCTAGGGGTGTGAAAGCCCATAACAAATACAAACCAGCACTCACAGATCTGTGTTTAGATCCATAAGTCCATTTGGGTAAGTATATATTTCTGTCATCTTTTATCTTTGTACTTTCACATGACATTTAAAGATTTAAAAAAAAAAAGACCTTTAGCATATTGTGTTTGATTTTTACCGCCGGAAGGGCCAACATGCTCCCAATGCAAAGTAAACATTAAAAAAATTAGCATGACCCAAACTCCCTTAGAAATGTAGAAATCATCTATGCTGCAGGAAAATAAAAATCTAAATGAAAAATATTGGTTGGAGTAAGTTCCTGTAGATTTATTGTGGAATACAATGCAGGTTATTTGGGTGCAACAGAAAAGGGGTCTATCTATAAAGCAGTGAATGTGACATTCACTGGTGGAGAATCTTCCAGGTTGATATGTTTCAATGTCAATAACTGATTCTCTACCAGGAAATGTTTCAGTGAATGTCTGATTCATTGCTTCATAAACAGACCCATAGTGTAAAACTTCTGGTATTATTAAAAAGAGAATAAATGTCAATTGCAACATAGTTATATCAGTCTGCCAACCATTATATGGTCACATCCACCAATTACTCAATATACGAAAACTGGAAATTTGGAATTTGTCAGGTTGGACATGTCACAAAAACTTAGAGTTCCTCTTACAAAAGAAAAAAAATTCATGTATGAACGTTTCAAGAACAAAATGTACTACAAAAAGGAGCCGAATTGCCGAACTGGAATGGGTAAGGGTATATTGAGTAGGTAAAAGGGAACTTTAACCAATGCTTGATCCAAGGGCCACATACTGGAGCCAATATGTGAGCATTGCCCATAGCACCAATAGTTTCATCTTTCCATAGAAACAAGGAAGGCTGACTGGTTCTTATAGGTTACAGTCCCGCTGTTCTTTGAGTTTTCTATGCTGGAGTTTTTCATGATCAGCCCCCAAAGTGCCTTTGGGCAGATGACAGGCTACTGTACATATGGTTATGGCTTTGCTATCCGCATTCCATTTGCTGCAGTACTTCCTTATGCAACATCAATCCAGGACTACATGGGGAGCTCAGCTATCCCTTCTCTAACTAGAGGACTTCTCTCCAACAAATCTGCTTGTGCAGCTGTTACACCTTGCAGAGGTCACTGCAGATTTTTCCATGTAGACATTACATGTAAGATTCACAAGTCGAATTGCCTTAAGTGATCAAACCAGGTGTCCTGTGAATGCAAAGCAGAAGGAGCACATGGCTGGAAATTAGCAGCATTAAACCTACTTGTCTGCAGCAATTACTTAATGCTCAGACAGCTGCTGGAGTTATAATACAAAGTGTCCTAGCATGGCTGGCCAAGTCATCACCTTTTATTTTTGGCATTGCTCTAAACTTGTGTATTGTACTTCTTGGGCTCATCACCTATCTCCCTGCCATGAAGCAGCATTGGAGAAGACATCTACCCCAAAGGCCTGGGAGCTCAATGCTGATCATTGTGAAGCCAAAGAAATGAACACAGAAAAGTACAAGGTGACAGCTGACTTAGAGGACAGATCCATAGCATTGTCATGGTGCTGGGGGGTCACTCACCTGTGTGTGAAGCAGAAGCCCCCCAAGGTTGTGGCCAGGAGAGCAGAAGAAGACAGAAGACATGCAGCAGTGCAGGACAGGAGAGGTGAGGTGTCACATGGGACATGGGAGAATATGAGCGGGGATGCCGCAGGGAGCCGCCTGCCTCCTCCATATCTCATAGCTCTGCAGACCTGGGATACAGCACAGGCAGCAATACTCAGTCTCAGATTTGCATGCTCCTCTCTCAGGCAGCAGGGGGGCTCGGAAACCCCACCAGAGGTTATCTGGCTCCCATTTGGATTTCCCCTAAAACTGCAGCTGCTATTGCAGCACTTCTCTCCTTCTACAACAGTATCCACCCGTCTGGCTCTCTCTCCTATTTTTTCTGCACCTTGCACCTCCCTCCCACCCCCCTTGACGCATGACAGAGGATCAGGCAGCCTCCTCCTCCACTTACTACTCAATGCAACACAAAGTGCTCCCTCCCTCCCCAGGGCTGGTGCTGATGCTACTGTTGCTAGGAGAGGAGGTTGTTAGAGCGCATGCGTGCTGCAGTCCTGGAGGAGGCTCCCATAAGATGCACTGCACAACCTGGGGGGTCATCTGCACATACACAGCACTGGGGACCACAACATATAAATGTGGGGTCTGCTGCAGGGATACAATCATAGCTGGGCTCCCCAACAATGCTACAATATTTATTCTCCATTATTGCTGCATTAACGCAGGGATCCCCAATAGCAATGCTCATCAATATTGCTGCAATATTACAGGGATATCACAGAGCTCTTTAATAATGATTCAAAAACAGTGCTTTACATTAATGCTGCAATTGCCCCGTGATCTCCAATAGCAATGCTGTACAATAATGCTACAGTACCATACTGATCTCTACTAGCAGTGCTCTGTGTTGCAATATCACAGGGATCTCCAATAATGCTTAAACAACACAGTGATCTACCATAGCTGTGATCCTCATTAATGCTACAATAATACAAGGATCATCAATAGTATTGCTTCACAATAATGCTATAATAATACAGAGATCTCAAATAGGAGTGCTGTGCAATAATGATACAGTCACACAGGGATCTCCAATAGCAATGCTCTTCAATAATGCTGCAACAACATATGGATCCTCAACAGCAGTGCTCTTTAAAATGTTACTATCTTGAATAGTAGAGTTATTCAATAATGCCAGAATATTATATTGATCTACAATAGCTGTGCTCTTCAATAATGCTACAATGGTCTAGTGATCACTAGTAGTAGTGCTCTACAATAATGTTACAATCACACAGGGCTCTCTCAATAAAAATGCACTTCAATATTGCTACAAGACACCCTGATCCTCAATAGATGTGCTCTAGTATCAGTGCTCTACAATAATGCTACAAAACACATGGATCTCCAATGGCAGTGCTCTTTAATAATGCTACAAAAACACATACAGTAGATCTACCATAGCAGAGTACAAGAATGCTACAATGACTCAGGGATCCCCCAATGGCAATGCTCTTCAATAATGCTACTAATTCTCAGGGATCTGCAATAGAACTACTGTACAATATTATTACAGTAAGGTAATGCTCTCTTATAATACACAGGGATCTGCAATAGCACCAATCTTCAATAATTCTGCAATGACACAGGCATCTCCAATAAGGCTACTATCACACAATGTTAGTGCTTTTTAATAATTCTACAATTTATTGTCACTAACTTACAGTATGTGCTGATTATATATATTCAATAACAGTGCACAGCAGCTCTTTCCTAATAGCCTTTAGCTGGAAGTGCTTTTATTTATGTTTAAAAGGGAGCTGTACTTATGTATTTCCATGTCAATGCAATGTATATGTGTGTCTGTTAGGTAATAGCACCAAAATGTAATGGTTGAATGAGTAATACTCCTATAAAATAGGGGGTGGTTTAGCAGCACTGACATGCTTCCTAATCTATGGGACTACAGATCCCATGAAGCCTGATGTACCCTGGCATGCATGTGAATAGAGGAGAAAACATTCACACCATTCTATATCACACATCAATCTGCCTTGGTAAGGATCTCCCTGCAGTCCACAATATGAAACACAATGTAACCAGTTTATAAATATAGAGGACGTGCTACATATTATGACACTGCAAATTATATGTATTCATTTCATGCAACTTTGGAAAACTGTATCAATTCTTTATTGTTTTATATATAAATAAATACAAATAGCAAAATATATAATCCAATTTTCTATTAGCTGTTCATATTTAGTAGGTGACCCATCCTTTAGGGATCAATAATTTTACTTTACATTGTCAGTTCATAGCTTGTTAACTCAGCTTCATATTCTAATCTGGATCAACTGAACTAATCTGGATCAGCTGAACAGTTTTTCAGATTTAACTCTAAAACTATGTTGTAAACAGTAAAGCAGAAATAAACTTAAATATCAAAAATTTGCAACTAGGCAGTCAATGTCACTCGACAATAGCATTGAATTACTTACCTGATTGCAGTTTTTTTATTACACACACCTGTCCTCGCATACTCACAGGAGCTGCTATCATCACCTGGTCTTCCAGGCCTTGGATCTTCATCCATTGTGATAGGACAGGTGGGAGGTTATCCATTCATAGCCAGCAGCCAGGGTTGTGCCAGGATATCCAGTATTATACACTGAGCTGCATATGTGCAGGACAATGAAGGAAAGATCGCAAATATCCCAATCTTTTCCTTTTTGAGTTCCACTTTAAATGTAATGGATTGACAACTTTGCATACATGTCTGTAGTTGGACTTTTTATGAAGTTAGTTATTTATTAATGTATTTCTAATTACTTGTGAACCCTTAATGCTTATAGGAAATCAAAGCCCTTAAAGTATATTGGCATATAAAGATTATTATATATACTCAACTATAAACCAATTAGAATATAAACCAAGGTACTTATTTTTACTTGAAAAAATAAAACAAGAAAACTTAATTGACTCAAGTATAAACCTAGGTCACAAAATGTGGCTATCACATCAAAGCAATCATATTATAAGCATATCAATAGGAATGGCAATAAAATTAAGGTGAATAAATTCATTCATGGTGTGTTGATTTTTAAAACATTTAATAATAAGGGGAAACTTTTAAAATCACATAGGCTTGGTCTGTATATCTTCTGTATATCTATATATCTGTATATCTATATCCCCCCATTTTTTAAAACTTTTAATTATTTTGTCATTTTGGGTTATTTATAATGAGTCACTTGCTCCTAAATGATCTTTGTTGTGCATTATTGCTGTGCATTATTGCTGTGCATTATGGTGTTGCAATATCCACGGGCACTACATAATATTTTGCCATAAATTTTAAATATTATAATTTACTATAAATAGTTGAATTCACACAATTAATTAAATATTACAGGTAGTCCTGTTAGGGGCATCCAACATACAGACGACTCCTAGATACGAACGGCGCTTTCCTGCTTATTTGTGTGCAAGACAGAGGCTTGGGGGTGGTTTGCATGACTTACCGAAGAAATCTTTGCTAGACACTGCTAAACACAGCTGAGATTGAGCTCATTTTGCAACATCTTGTAACTCTTTAATGACCAAGAAAAACTCTGCAGTTGTTTCTTTTTGCATATCAAAGCACAGCTTGCTCCAGAAGTTAATGAATGTGTAGGATCCATAAAGATTTTTTTTTTGCATTTAATTGCATTTATTAAAATATTGTACCTGTTCCGACTTACATACAAATTAATCTAAAGAATAAACTTACAGTCCTTATCTTATATGTAACCCGGAGACTACCTGTACTCCAAGAGTCCATTCGTCAATACTTTGAATTCTGAAATCTTCAGATATGTGACACACAGGTTGCTTTGCTCTTCTACCAGTAGTGGACAGTCCTCTATAATATAGACTGCAATAACAACTTTACCACTTCATGCACCTTTTACTTTTTAATTCAAAGAGTACATACAGATTAAGGTGATATCTCATATGACATACAACATTGACGTGGTGTATTCATTCCCATAATATAAGTGAATAACAATGTAGACTTTTCACATGGAAAAAGTAAGTTCTATCACCACTCAATCCATGAAATTAGAATAAAGTGTTTCAGATTATGTTCGAATGATTAGGACTACCCTAGGGAGTATGTAGGTGGAACTTTTCTTTTTTAAAACCTTAGCTGTCTGGTGTTTGCTTTGCTGTGTACATGTTGAGTGTTATCATGGCAGAATCAAAATAGCTTTCTGAGACCCTCCTATAACAGGCTGTGTATGCTGACAAGCAATATAGAAAAGATTGTCAAATTATTTGCTGGCCCAATAAGTTCAGCACAAGAAATTACCATTTGGTGATAAAAAGTTTCCAAGAACCCAAAAATGACACTTGCAACAGTTAGTATCTGAGTGGAAGTACATAAAGTGTGCAAAGTGTGCCAGAAAAAAATTTTTACTTTTTGAGAATTAGAAGACTACAGTTTGCCATTCAAGATAAAGAGAAAGACCAGACTTTTTGAACAATGCACTGTGGCCTGATGAAACAAATTGAAAATTTGCCACAGTAAAAGAAGATGCTTGAAAAAGGAGAATAATCTAATACCAACTGTGTGTAGCTTGTAGTCAACTATGAATTCTGCATCATATCACAGGGAATGTGAGGCTACCTGTCCAAAAGTTAAAGCAAAATGAAATCTTCTAAACTCACCTGTCCCCGTTCCATCGTAGGGAGCTTCCGTGTTCTTTGTTTTTCATTCCCTCCTTGTGATCTTCACTGGACGGGCCAAGATGACCTAGCATGGCACAGGGGTATGGGAGTTCATTCAGTTCTGGTAATTGCAGGGGAAGCCAGGTTTGCTGGGTATTCTCAAAATCATGTTTTAGTTTGAAGAAATAATTATATCAATATATTGGGGTGAAAAATAGCATTCAGTGCATCACTGAACACTCAGCAAATGTCAGCATGTCCAAATCTGTGTCCTGTTTTATTTCCATTGAAATTGTGCTGTTATTCAGGGCAAGAAGTGACATTTATATTTATTGACTATTAACTTCCTTGCCTTATACTTGCCTTCAGGGACTAAAAATAATCATTGGATGTGGGTGAAGGCGTTTTATTCTTGTGTAAGCTTTAACCACCCAACCAAGGAGCTTTGCCAAGCTGATGGTACCAGAGTAGCTGTACAGTGGCAGGGGAGTAAATTGGAAGTATAAACTTTTTAAGAAGGATGACTGTTTGTAGAACTCCAAACATTTAAGATTTAATTAGCAACTGTGACCAAAATTCATCTAAATGTTGTCACTAGGGATAGGAAAATTTCCTCGCACTTCCGATGGTTCTGCGAAATTTTGGCAAACCGAGGAAATTATAACAAGAGGATTCACAATATTCCCTGGGAATCCTCCTGTTTGTGATCCCCGGGGCACTAGAGGTAAATTAAGCTCCAGTGCCGCAGATCGCACACTGTTCTCAATAAATGCCAAGGCCGCATTTATTGAGAAGATCCCCGGCACTAGAGTTAAATATCCCCGGCACTAGGCTAATTTACCTCTAGCGCCGCGGAGAGATTTTTTTTAAATTCAAAATTCGACCTTAAACAGCGAATTTACACCGGCCATTCTAACGTAAAATTTTAGTAAGCAAAAACGGCCAATTTCGCTGCAAGATCGAGTTTTAAAAACTCGCTCGCTCATCCCTAGTTGTCACAGGCAGCTATTTATTACATTTATTTCTCCATCAACAGGATGCATAGCATTTTGGAGACAAAACACAGCTTGGTATTTGGGTACTGCAGGTCAATAGTAAGTAACAGACATTTTTCTGGGGGGGGGGGGGGGGGTGGAGACCATACTAAAAATCAATTATCAGAGTTTTTGGTTACAAAATACAGTAATATTATAATATAATATTGCTCTAGTTCAGCTTGTATCAACATTTTTTAACATGAGGTAATTCTTGAAATAACCTTCAGGCCTTCAGGGAACCCCTGCTATATTTCAAATATCCACAGCTCACAATATATTACCATGATGGCCAGTAGGAACAATGTCACCCATACAGATAGCTAAAAGATCATTGGTGTCACCCATTGACCTGAGCGGCACAAACTGCTCATCATTTAAGAAACCCCTAGCAACCTTCGGAGGAACCCTGGTTGAGAAACATTGCTCTAGTTTTTTCTCTCTGGCCCTGCATCCCACAAGCATTCAGCCATTGTTCCAGTGTTTCCTTTCCATGGCCCTGCATCTCCCTGACATCCATAGCACATGGGGCAAGTATTTCTGTGATCATATGTGTAATTGAAGAGCATGTGTAGAGACAAAGATAAAGGACATAGGATAAGCTACACAGTAAAACTTTGTGGTTTGGGGTTTCTAGAAAATATGTAAACTTGGCAGATCTACACGAGGAAGGGTGTTGGCAGAGGAAAAGATGCCAGAAAAAGAAGGTTGACCTTTCAGTAAATCTACCAAAAAAATAAATTATTTTCTAGATTTATTATGATGCTTTGTATGGCAGGAATGTCTTCTGAGTATTACAGAAATAAAGACTTGCATGACATTACATTTTCTGATAAATACATTTAGGACATAACGATTACCATAGTAAACTACTGCACAATTTTATCAATTTTTCTTACATTCTGCTAATGTTGTATTATTGTAAATATAGCCTAAAGCCCCTGTGATTCAAAGTATACCAAAAGAAGATGTAAAGTAAAAAACTAAGCACTGTGCAGTCCTATGTGCGGGCTTCAACATACCAAATGGTCTATTTCTAAAATGTCTTAAGTGTGTTTATTAGTGATGGGTAAACTTGCCAAGTATGTTTCCCAAAACTACTTGCTGCAAACTGCAAACCTTGGAATCAGAGCCTTTTGGTAAAGTAAAAAGTGGGGAAAGTCCCAATTGTCCTCCCCCGTCCTTACTATTTTACCCCCTTTAACTCAATATTTTCATTTCCGATTGATATCCACCTCTTGCTCCCAGGCGCCACTACACAGCCTCAGGAAATATATCAACCCAGCAACCAACCAGACATTACCACTTGAACATTCCAGTTACATCGTCCTGGAGACCCCATACCATAAATGGCTCTCCACACTCCATCACGTTTAACAAGACACCTCCCCGAACACACTGCCCCCAGAGGACCTCACACCACCAACCCTATTTAACCTCCCAAACCCTGAAATTAAAGGGGTGGGAGGGGGGGAATCTCTTACCTACTCTTGTCAATTGTGTTATCCCCATTTCTAAGGCTGGGCACAAACGTCCAATGGTTCTCATCCGATAATTGGCTCAGGGACGATATCGGACAAGGATCTGGCGTGTGACGAACAATCTTAATCCTTAGTCGTTGGAAAGGATTGTGAAAGATCTTCTGAAACGGCAATTATTTCATGTGTGTATGTAGCTTTACACCCTCCTTTATAGTCTATTTTTCAACCCAACCATTGTTTTCTTATCACACCTATCAACATCCAGTTTCCCCAGCCCTACCTCCCTTTTACAATCATATGACCCTTGAGCCTTCCCCCCACAGTCATGTTGGCCCCCGCCTAATTCTCCCCTTGCTGGCTTAGAGGCCTGTCTTGAAATTGTTTCAAAGAGGATCATCATCACTAAAATGCAACAAAAAAATTGATATAAAAAAATGTTGAGAATGTAAACACATATCTGCTTCAAATTACTGTGGCAAAGTCAGCCACCACCCAGCTTAAAGTTCCTGTGGATGTCCCTGTAGAAACATATTTGTTTGCAAAACGTAGTATATACCATGTTAAGGAATTTCATAGCAATCATTCCCATGCAATGTAAATGGCTGACTGAAAAGATGGAAGACCAGAAGAGAATCTAGAGGAAAATTAAGTTTTCACTACCCACACCTCCACCATTACTCCATAGACAATAAAAAGATTCTTCTGTAAGAGGGAGCACAAATGACCCTTCTTACCTTTCAATATCCTACATACATATAAATGTTTATGCCAGAATCTTTCTCCATGTGAAGAAAAAAAAAACTTCAGGTTCTATGTCAGGAGAAGGGTCTGATTTTATTATTAGGGAGACACCATAGGTTTTCAAGATTTTTTTTAAAAAATATGTAGTGCACAGGTATGAGTAGAATGATGTGCACTGTGGGGTGCTGAGGGTATTAGAGAGTACAATGTTCAGGACTGGGTGTGAGAGGAAAGAAGATATATCCCAGAGGAGAGTGCTTCAATTTCTACTAAAGTAGTTGCCAAGCCAGTTGACACATAAGAAGAGAAGAAAGAAAAGCGGCTTTTATGGCAAACTTGTAGTGTTTAAAAATATAAAACCCTTTATTCTAAACAATATGCAAAAGAAAAATAATATACAAAACATACATTCGATTCCCATAAAGGATTTTATATATTTAAACAATACAAGTTTGCCAAAAAAGACACTTTTCTTTCTCCTCTTCTTCAGGACTGAGTGTAGTGAAATGTACGGTGCCCAGGTCTCAGTAGAATGGGTTGTATGGTGTGGAGAACTGTTTGCAGAAGAGTGAAGTATGGAGGGATGGGTCCAAAGAACTATCCAGATTCTGTGGGCAGCACGGTGGCTCAGAGGTTCAAATCCCAGGCAGGGCATGGAGTTTCAGGTTCTCCTTGTGTTTGTGTGGGTTTCCTCCCACATACCAAAAATATAAGTTAAGTTAATTAGCTTCCCCCAAAAAACTGGCCTTAGATGACATATGACTATGGTAGGGACATTAGATTGTGAGCCCCTTTGAGGGACAGTGTCATGACTTTGGACATTGTACAGCACTGTGTAATAGGATGGCACTGTATAATTATAATATTCAGATGAAATATTCAAACTCTGGGAATTCCTCAGATTATTTTCCATTTTATTCTTGAGATATTAAATTTAAATCAGAACTAAACCTTGGGAATGCTCATCTTTCCCTGTTCTGTTGCGGGCACCACCATTTTTACGCTTCTTCTCTTTCACATTCTAATCTTCAGCCATCTTAATTGGCTGGACTAGGATGCTGTAACTCCTGAGTATTGAACTATTTCCTTGAGTACTGAACTATTTTTAAAATCAGGCAGGTAAGAATACTTACCTGTCTCTCGACCTGCTTGACGTCAAATTTTTAGGTATGCATGTTGCCTTAAGAAAGGGATTTTGAACATCCTAAAAAAACATACCATACGTTTCAACATATTGTGACAGTGTGGCAGCTTTTAAAGTGAAGCAAAAATGTTGTATTTTGGAGAGCTGTTGACTTCATGTTCTGTGTCAATGAGTTCCACAATCCATGTTTGTTATTTAAAGCATTGGTCCTCTATTACAACGTCATTCTGCTGTAAGGAGTGCATTCCTATCTTGGACATTGCTAGGAAATGAATTCAGATATACCAGTCTGAGTCATTAGTGAGTCTTGACATACCTTTGACATGGTGAGATTCAGTAGCCTTGGCAAGTATACACATGGGTTTCCAGCATACAAACAGTTTGCTAAAAATGCAATAACTGAAAGATGCAGTTTCAAAGTTTAGTTTTTTGACTGACTAAATATCTTTACTTTCAAGAAAGTGAAATGAATTAGGCAGAATCATGTGATGTTTTACCAATGGCATGAAAAATCACAAAGGCACTGAACACATTCACAGTATACACAGTAAGGGGTGCATTTTTAATAACTAATATTTGCTCATTACCCCTTGATTGCTGATGTGACCATGAGGTCAAAGGGTCGGATTCTACCAGAATTCCCCTTAAAATGAAAAAGCAAAAAAAAATGTAATCTTGTCCCACTCTGCTGGGATCTGTATTCCATTTAATTTTACTCTAATGTGAAATATACAGGTGAAATTAACCTTTTAAAATTACTCTTTAAATATAATTGGCACACAAGGCAAAGTGAATCACATTTCCTGATTCAACCATCTCTGCTTCACGTGTAAGCAGCTTGTAAACTTGTATATGTCCCTGTGTCATGTAATACTTTTGGAATAACAGTGTCACATGGTGGTATTTTTTGGCAGCCAAATGTGTTGATCTTTTTATTTTTTGGGTGTATGGTGCCAATTAAGAGATGTTGTGCAATATGGTACATTTCTTGTTTATGAGTTATTATTATGTTAATAAATTGCAGCTCACAATGCATTGTGTAATGTTTGTGACCAATGTGTACTCCTGTTTTTCTTTAACATACTTTATTCATTTTGTTTTACTGCTGCTATACACAACTCCAAAGTTATTTCGTTTTTTTGGTTAAAGCTTTGTGTGACCTTTGTATTTGTTGTGCTTGCTGCTTCTGGCCCTGTTGTATTACCCTGCTCACCTCAATCTCACCATAGAGCTGCATTATACATTTAGCAATCTAACAATGGGGTAGGAAGTGACAATGATCTTGTTTGCCCCGCATGTTGATTCATGCTACAAGAATGGATCTACTTGTCCAAGTGGAGTGTCAAAAAGCTAAACAGCTCAGCTGCTTATTGATTCTAACACCCCTGATGGTGACCAAAGCAGGTTCAGGCAATGGTTCGTAACACGAAATTATGCCTAACTGACATTCTCAGAAGGGTGCACAATTACTCAATGCACGATAGGAAAACTATACAAGTGTGTTAGACAAGGGAAAAAAGAGCAGGCAAACATTAATGTGTTTTTAGCACCTCAGAAGCATAGTTCAACAGAACTGAGCCCTGTTGAACAGAGGTGTCCACACTTTGTGCAAAGAGATTTGGTGAGGTGAAAATGTGTGGGGGCTGACCATTCAGCACATACTCAGGGTTCAGCACACGCCCACTATAATGACGTAGGTGATTCCCTGTCCCAGAGGCTGCGGGCCGGTGGAAATCTGAACATAGGCCACAATTGGCCCCTGGGCTGGACTTTGGACATGCCACCCACTCCCAACATATGTACTGCTATCCATCACCTCTCAGAGCTAAACTACATGGGCAGTGTTAATCTTGTGGTACCGAGAAACTTAATCCTATTGTTGTCTCATATGGCTCCCTGGGATAAGTGGTATATAGTAGTTTCTTATGGTGACCCATTGCTTGTGATTACAGCATGTGTGATCAGAGGAAGTTGTAATGGGAATGATTTATTAAAGCTCTCCAAGACTGGAGAAGATAGCCTATCATGGGAGAACCTGGGTGATTCAGCAAACCTATATTAGATCTGGTCATAGTCAGTATGTTTTATTAACTGTGTTTTTAGATACTTCAGGTTCACCCCACTTGTACAATACTTCGAAGGCTGTACATTTACAATTCTGTCTTTCTGCCTTGAATTAAGTCACTTATTTTCACCAGGAAGTACGTGTTTCATACTATATTTTAAAAGAACACAACGTCATAACAGGAGAACTACTGAACCAATAAATGAGCTCAAGTTGGAACTTAATTAGTTCAGGGGAAGTGGTGAAGTAGCTCAAAAACCCACTTTGGTCACAACAGAACACAATGATTCCCTCTCCCCAGAGGGCATTTGGCTCCATTGCCCCAATATTTATGAAACTCTACTTGATTATTAGGAGAGCACATAGTAAAAAGGTTTACTTCCTATAAGGCAATTTACGATATTCAGCAAGCATTCTTACTTAAAGAGGAACTAAAAACTGCCAAAAAAAAACCAAAACACCTACCTTCAATCCTATAGGGCAGTCTGATCTATCCGGAGGTGTCTTGCATCGGGTCCTTCGTCATCCTGGCATTCGTCTTCTTCTTGCCGGTGCTCCAGGCGCCGCCATTTTCTCCTCTTCTACCCGGTTCTTCATCCTACGTCACCCGAACCAGGAGCGAGATCGGCTAACGTAGGATGAAAAACAAGTTTGTCGATGTCACTGCATATGTGTGAGATTGGCAAATTTTTCTCTTTGCGTGAAAAGGCAACTTCTGCGCATGCTCGAGCATCTCCGGCATGTGCAGTCGGAGCACCCAAGAGCTGAATAGGACTTTGCGCTCCCATTCATTCTTGATCGCCTAGGCGGTGGGGGCGGTGCTGCACCTTTTTTTTCTTAAACAAACTTCAGGTAGAAGATATGTGAACATGCACCAAAGCAAAGCTCTACTAATAGAGAAGTATATATATGGGTATCAGTGAAATGTTCTTTGTTTTGCCCTTGCTGTTTAACTAGGTTGAAGCACTGCACTATACATCCAGTGTCTGAGACGTGTTATGCTCATCCTATTGAATTATTAAAGTACTTCCTCTATAAATTCCAACCATACTCCAAGTATGTGTGCTTTGGCAAGCTTCTCAGGTCTTTGCATACAGTATATACTTGTGTAGATTGCTAATAGCTTTTCTTTTAAGTAAGCAGCTTATATTTTATGTTCCTGCACTTTGAATGACAGTAGAAAATCAAAAGCACATTAAAGGGATACTATAGATAGCCAGGGTCAATATTATCATCATTTCTCAGGTTTATAAGGTTTAAACTGAGTCTATATCTGTTCTATATATTTCCTATCTACCTAAAATGTATATTTTTATTTTTGAGCCTTATCAGAAAAAATAAATACAGAAAATATGTCCAAAACTATTACACATTCCTTTAAAGAAACACTTTTAAAAATGCCAATTCAGGGCAAAGTGACTACCTTGGGCAAAGGGTTTACATTTAATTTTCAGAATTTCTTGGAAACATTTGGCATAAACAGGTTGTCAGGAGGGACAATAACCAAAATCCCCATCCACACCACCGTCAGATTTCTTCTTACAAAAGAACTTTGTTGAATAAAGTTCAGGATATGAACATTCCTAGGACAAAATAGATATCCTTGACCACAAAATGGAGTCACTTGGGCCTCTTCTATTACATTTTCCCAGTTTGTTCATTCATCGGCTTTATTTCCTTAAATAACCTCATTTGATCCCTAATCCGCTGCAGCAACAGATGTTTACAACAAAATAAAATTATGATAGACTGTAATACAAACAACTACAGGTTGGTTAAACAAAGGCATGAGTGTAGATAATCATTTTCCTGTGTAGCCTATCCATGAAAAATGGGTAAATTCCGTAACTTTGTAAACTTTTAGCCAAGTGTTCCTAAATTGAATCCTCGCTATCTGTAATCCTTGTGCACCATTCGCTGCCAATCAGTTTACAAACTCTTCCTTTGATAAAGGCCTAACATCTTCTGCTGAATGATTTTGAGGGATACCTTTGTTATTTAGGACACTAGGAAAGATAGGTGAGCAAAAGCCTCTCTAGCATTTACCACCCCATCCATAATATCAACATATACATTAGGTTTTCATTCAATTCATTATATTTCCTTCCATCCAACTAGGGTACCAAGGCCAGTAGGCATCAGTAAGCAATGCTCTTTTTGACTTATGGAGTGATTTCGAATCCCATTGCTAAAGAAAATACTAATTTGTTAAATTTTTCCTGACATGTACAGGTATGGCTGGTACAATGCAAACTAAATTACAATTACCAACTCAACTGACAGTTGTAAGAGTTTACAAATAGTAACAGGAATGTGATTAGTTGTTAATTCAACTATAGCTTGTTAGTAAAGTTTAGGCATTTCCATATAAATCAAAAATTGATGTTATATCCCCATATAAACATAAGTATAAGTATGTATAAATCAAACTGTTATGAGATTTTTAAGGCATCACACAGCATCAATATAAGTTCTTTAAAAAGTACAAAATATCCAAATGATCACATCCATACACATAAATATAACTTATAACCACCAATATGTATGTCCACTGTCTGATAACATGAAATTGTAAATAAGACTCATAGTAATGAACAGTATTTAAACAATCAGCATATATTCTACAACAACGTATTTCAAATCCAACTATATGTCCTCTCCTCAAAATTGTGCTCACACATTAAAATTTAGATTCACTATATTTATATATATATATATATATATTTTTTTTTTTTTTTTTTTTTCTAAAGGAAAATAGAGGACAAATGGATGTCTCTATGATGCCCTAAAAGATGAATAAATGTCAGTGTTTTATAATAAAAAAAGACAATATTTAATAAATGTCATCCAGTTATAAGTTTATGTCCAGTTAAATAGGCACATTGTCTAATAATAGACACTTGCAGTGAAAATTGCAGCATCCTCAGTACCTCTCTAGGCTATGTTCCTATTCTCACAACTTTCTTTCCTTTACTACAGATTAGATTAGACCATAAGGCCATCAGTACATCCACAGGAGCTGAATCGGGGCTTTTCTAATGGCTTTATGAGTCTCATGGTGATGGGTACAATTGCACTGGATGTCTGCTCTTAGTGAATGGCTGGATTCAAGTTTTCATTTGGATTTTTCAAGCAGTAAAAATGAAGTTTTTTTAAGGTAGAGCTACACATAATGCAGTAATAATGAAGCAATGTGAAAACATATGTGCTTGCCTCTCTTTTTGGTTTTGGCCAGTCTACTATTTTGGGTCTGTAGCACAGCACCCCGCACATGCGCGGTCCAGAGTCCGTGCATTAGGTGCTCCGCAACATACAAAATGTTGGGGACCACTGCTGTAGTGCATAGTTTTTATTGCTAATATACCAGATTGCTGTTAGAGCTGCATCCCCCTTACTGGTGATACAGGGTTGGCTAGGGTGCAGAGTGTCTCCTGTTTTTCACCTGAGCACCCCACAAGGGTTAATGGGCCTGTAACCCCAGTGGGTACTGGACTACGTTGCTGTAAGAGGGGAATTTTGCTGCACCACACCCTTAAAAATCCCCTTCAACTTTGCACAGTCTTAGAGGTGAAACTTCACAGCTAAAGAGTGGCTGGTGATGCTGCAGGTTGCTGAACAGATGATCAGCGAGCAGAGTGGTAACACTTGCATACCAGGTGTGATTGGCCCAGGTCTGATTTTCACATTTTTTTAGAGAAATTTTTAGGTTGTAAAAGAGCACTACAGAGGGTAGAGTAATGGTCACCAGTATTATTGTTCTCCCCAGTGTCACTTCGACACTTTCGAAATCTATTAGAGGCAGCAGTGTCTTTGCACTTCCTCTACACATTTACAGCTATGGGTCTTCAGACACAACAGTGCCAAGTCACAAATACAGGAAATGCACTGCTAGTTTTCAGGAGGAGTTTCAGGCATTTTCAGGGTACTGTTTAGGCACAATACACATTTCTAAATGTCTAAATGTGGAAATGTTTTGGTTTGCACATGCAAAAATTAGTTAGAAGAAAATGAACAGTCCTTAAATAGTCCTTTAATCTAATATTTAAAGGCATACTTGTGCTTTAACGGAATCTGCTATTCCACTTCTGTATACTAGATGTGGGAAAGGCAAGCCAAACCTATTCACTTCCACTATGAATCATATTCGATACCTTGTAGCTTCTATGCAACCCAGTATTCAAAAGATGACAGAATATTAAATTGAGGTATTTTGGCTCTTGGTAAATTCCTTAAGGGGAAACCAAAATTGTTCATAATGTAATCCATTATTATAGTCGGCACTAATAGGTATAATTTATGTTAAAGCAGAACTAAACCCAATAAATATAAAGTCAAAATCAACAAAGATGGCAGCTTTGGGGATGCAGCGGATTCTGGACCCATCATTGCTACTAAACCAAAAAATAAAAGGTAAGTATGTGCCATAATCAGTATGTGCTGTTTATCGTAAAAACTATAAAAACTAAATATATATATATATATATATATATATATATATATATATATATATATATATATATTTATATGGCACTATATATTTTGTGATATACAGGTAGTCCCTGAGTTAAGAACATCCAACATATGGATGACTCCTAGATACGAACGGGGCTTCCCTGCTCTCTCGTGTGCGTGACAGAGGCTTTATGGGGAGGAGGGGGCGGTTTGCATGACTTGCAGAAGAAATCTTTTGCTAAACAAAGCTGAGGTTGTGGGTGATCTTAAGGACTGAGCTCTTTCTGCAGCCTCTTGTAACTCTTTAATGACCAAGACAAACTCTGCAGTTGTTTCTTTTTGCATATCAAAGCTCAGCTTGCTCCAGAAGTTAATGAATTTCTAGGCTTCATAATGTTTTTTTTTGCTTTGTTTGTGATTAACTGAAACCACACTGCCTAATAATATGTTAAGACAAACATCTGTCCTAATTGCATTTAATAAAATATGGTACCTGTGACTTACATACAGAATCAACTGTAGGAACAAACCTACAGTCCCTATCTCGTATGTAACCCGGGGACTACCTGTATATAAAACTTGTTAGAATAAATGTTTTTCCTATTAAAACTGTATGAGTATAGATAGAAAGTAAACAATATAAATCATTCTGACAAACTATACTAAAAGCAAATGCTAATATTTGAAATGTGTTCTCGTGAGTAAGTTTGGATGGTGAATGGGTAAAGTTTGTCCCCTGTATGTATTAGCAGGCTGAACCTTTTTTTTCCAATTATTCTCACTTGAGATCACATGCTCTTAACACCACATTTGGGCTCTGACTGCAAAATGTCATTGATTGCTCATATTCAGACAATACATTATATTGGACGGAGCCTGCATTCTCAGCAAAACATCATTTTTACTTGTTCTGACAGATCTCTAAAAAGCCAAAGGGTTAAGTTAATGGACATATGAATAAGCAGTGAGATAGGCTCTTCCCAAGCAGATGGCGTTTTGTCTGCTCCCATCTGTTACCATAAACATTTCTAGGTATGAATTTGGGACAAGTATCATTCCAACTGGTTTTCTGTATGTTGCTAACAGAAAGGATTTCTACTGCTGACATCACCATAAACCATAATTATAGGGCGATGGGTAATTTATTGTGCAGTAGTGCAGACGACTGACTATTTTCTGGACAAGACCCTCAGGCAATAAAAGGAAAAAGCTGATGTTAAAAGCCATGCGTTCATGTCAGTTTTGTCCATCATAACCAAGTTAACATTCTGCTGATGAGACGAGACATAGACCTTTATTTGACAATTGACAAATCATATTATGTTCCTATAGCTGTGCCATTTTTGTGACTAATTGTCCTTAGCCTTCACTCAAAACATAATGATGTATTCTCCACCCCCTCTATATCTTTCAGATACCCCCCTGGGAGAACAACTCCCTGCAATCTATCTCCTTTCTCATCCAAAGAGCCCTTAAATACAATCCCAGGGGATTGTCTAAGCCAGCATGAAATGTTCTCCAATACCTGATCATATATCCATCAATATGTATTCTTGCTTGGGTGGAACAGGAAGCTGAAGATGTTCTCTTATATATGTTATTAATTAATGAGGGTAAATATGGGTCCCATATTACTGATATGAAAGTTAAAAGGTACACACAAGCATTTTTACATTGATTTTAGCATGTCTACAATGGTCAGCAAAGTTTTCTCTAAATATATACCTAAGGATGCAGTATTTGTTTTAAATTGCTTCAGAAAATGTCAAATAAATTTAGTTAAATAAAAAAAATTGCTTTTGCCATTTTTTAAAAACTTTTTTATATTTAAAGGGAATGTTTATTTTATTGTTCCTTTTATTTAAACACCCACCCCTCATCCCTTGTCCCAAGTGTAACAAATTGGGCCCAGCCTATACCGGAAAAACATCAACTAGTTAATACTACCTATGTAAATATTACTGCATGGCAATAATTCTGCCATGATGGGCATGACTTTAACACGTTTGTCCAGAACACTATATATTGCAATGAGTGGAACAAAGGATCTTTAAGTTAAAACAGCATAGTTTTGCATCACTATAGGTACTAGTGATGTTCTGCGTATTGTTCTTTATTTATAAATGTATACATATTATTAAAGAAGTAAGAGAAAAGCAGTTTGTACATTTCTTTAATATTTATTTATAAAGTAATTCAGGCACTTTATTGTAATAGATGTGTTTTTAGGGGCATGTCAAATGTTAAAGGTTGCACAAAGAATCCCAGTTGCAATGGGGACGGGGGGTGTATGGTGTGGTGTGCAGAGTGTATTTGGCATGCATGCTGCGGAGTACTGAATGTAATAGGGTGACATGGTTATGCCATGGTTATACTGAAGTGACTGTAAATAGGGTCCATGCTGCTCTGTATTGAGCTATTGTGCTAAGTACTGTATATGGAATGTATATAGTATACATGAAAGTAATAAAGATGATCATTGGAAATCAATTTATAATCACCATTGGTTATGTGACCTTATGGGTCATGCGTTGTTTTTTGTGTCTTTCTCACTGCAGTGTAGGACCTATTAGCATTGGATACAGGCACTTGATACGAACCATTGCACCATGTAGAATTTGACGGGATTGCCATTCTTTTACAGCACCCTAAAAACAACCTATAAGACCTCTTTAAATTTTGTGACTTTTTGCACCCCTAGTTTTCAGCAAACCACACGGGTCAATTATTTTGTTCCCTATGCTCCATGAAAGATAAACCAAAGTTGCAGCATTAATCAGGCCTAAATACTTCTAGATACTAGGGCTGTTTAGAAACAAGAGCAATTCTTCATGTTGCCTTAACTACACTGACCACCTTATGTTTGGCAGTAAACACCTCCAACATTTCTGCCTGATCAGCACTGAGACATAAAACATGCCTTTTAGGCCAAGTGTTTGACCATTTAGATATTATTTGGGTGATTTCAAGTGAAAAAATGTACCAAAAAATCAGGAGATTTAGAGTTTTATAAAAAAAAACTCTTTGCTGTGAAACTAAAGCCAAAGCAAAAAAATCATCTCCCAAAAACAGAAAACTGCCTGGGCTACTTGTGAACAGAAAATGTTAAAGATCTGCATTTCTATTACCATCGTTACAGTTACAATGTAAGATTTTTCAGCATGACTTACTACCTTTTAAGTTATGTTGTGGGACCACTTATAGGGCAATATTGTTTATTTTTAGACCATAGGTCCAATTTATGGTCTGTCACTTTTCCTAATTAGTGTATAATACTTAGCTATGTATGTTTAGCTCTACACAATGATAAAAGTTACTGATGTCATACATATTGTGCGTTTTATATACAGTGATTTTGTTTTGTATTTTACAGTAACAATACCTTTGCTGATTGGCTGAGCTAAGGGTTGTCCAATAAAGCAACATTCAACTAACTGATCACATGAACAATACCAATAATTGATGATGGTAAGATTTGCTGATCATGCTCCATTTATGATCTCAAGCTTCATACATTATTAAAGGCCGTATGTTTCTCTTTCCACCGATCAATTTCTTAAACCATGAAATATACAAATGCACATTCCCAGCATCATACAAGGAAATCCAAGGGCACCTCATGACAATAATTAAGAGTGACAGAAATTATTTGACTAAAGTTTATTAACTGTTTATATGGTCAGTCCATCCATGAGCCATTAGTGCTTGATTGTATTGGGACTTTATCATAAAAATATATTTTCATAACTTAAAGCTTAAATGAGAAAAAGTAAGGCGAAAGGATTGAAAGGTGTGATCAATTGCAGGAAATCATACCAATCAAAATATAAACTATTGCTGTTTAATACTAGAAGTAATTCCATTTTTTATAAAGTACTAGAACAATGTACTGATAGTAGATCTGGTCCAACTGAAAAAATATGTACGTTTCCCCATTATCCCCTTCTGTATGACAGTAAAAGTATATACAATGTATTAGAAAACATGCCTGCTAATAAAGGCAATTTAAAACTGTGTATGGTGATATACTGTAGCAATAAGGATGTATGAGGCAGTCACTGCATGTACAATATATGTCGGAGAGCTGATTTAAATGATATGAATACTGGGGAGTTATCTGGGTGTGTGGAGTATATATCTCACTGCCGGTCTACTTGTGTTTGCTGGAAATAGATATTTTTATTTCCTGTGTGAGCGATCTTTTTATTTATATTGCCTGTTACACAGTATGGGTATGATTTGTTAAAGCAAACCTGGAATGAGTTTCTTAAAATTTTCTTTACATTTCCTATTAGTTTGCAAATGTTTTCAATCCTGGACCAGATACATTCCAGGTTTACTGGATCAGCCAAGTTCCCCCATGATAGTCTATCCCTTCCAGTCTCCAGAAAGCTTTGACAAATCAAGTCCATTGATTTAAAATTTACTAAACAAATAATGAATAGATTTTATTTGTTGAAGGTTAGTGGGAAGAGAAATCCTATCTCTAAGAATTGTAATTGATATCTTGTTGCTCAACGGTATGATGTGCACTGCACCCTTGTGTGCTCCGTACATTTCTTGCTGACCTATCAATGCTGCTCAGTTGAGTTGGTTTATGCTTTTTTTTTCTATGTACTTAATAAATGTTATATTCTGAGTAGCTTCTTTTATATATTGATCAGATCAATTAAAAAAATATATACCTGCCTAAACTGTGACTAACTAAAACCTCTACTCTTTAGTAACATAAGGTAACCATTCCTACTCCAGCAGAGTAATATTAGCCTAGTAAAAATTAGAGTAATCAGTAACTGTTCTTATATTTGGATGTGTGGAGCGAAATGGTATTATGACATTACCTATCATTCCAATTCTATGTATGTATCTATCTATCTATCCATCTATCTGTCATTCCACATACAAGTAAGAATTGTCATTATTCAGTCATGTTCTGACTCTTTGTAAACCACATCTTCCTAAATTTGCTTTTTTCACTTTGTAAATACCAAAAATGTGTGCAGATACTGACCCACAAGGACTGGAGTTGGATAGCCCTGTTTTAGGTGGATGACAGTGGATGTGATCATCTTCCTGGAATCCTATATTTTGTCCTGAAATGACAGATTCCAGAATGTTGATTGTGCTGCCACAAGATACAGTACAGAAAGCCCCTGAGTATGGTAATCTATAAATGGACACAGTTTTAAACTTACTTTTTACTGTTAATATTTTTGACCACTATATGTGTTTCCAGTTCAGTCCTGCAACAAACAAAATAGCTGACTGTGGTCATTTCTTTTACATGCTTTAAAACCCCGACAATAGTTTAGGCAGATTATGGTACTGTCAAAAAATATGGTGACTGTCCTAAACTCCTAAAAGTCTCACTGGGGTTGATTTACTAAAGGAGTTTGGACTGGTCACTTAGCAAAGCAAATTATTATTCTCTAAGAAATATTTCACGCCTAGGTCAGGGCTCGGTGCATGGCACGTGAGTCTCTCTACATTACACCTAGTCAACCGTCTGTTTATGGATCTGGCTTGGTGCACATGGACTCTTCATGATGGAACAGAAGAAAAAACGTTCCCAAACTGTTGCTAGAAGATTAAAAGTTTACAACTGTCTAAAATATCATTGTGTGCTGTAGAGCTAACAGTACCCTTTACTGAAAACACCTGTCCACATGCTTTTGACTATATGGGCCTGATTTATTAAGGTTATCCAAGACTGACTTTTATCAGTGATGCAGGGTGATCCAAAAAATCTGTAATGGATCTGGTGGAGGTGATGAAAGGTGATGAAAGTGTATCCTGACCAGTCTTGGAGAGCTTTAATAAATCAGGCCCTATAGGTAGATGTGATGGTTAGGAGTCCTCAAAATAATTTAAGGTCGATACCAGAAGCTGAGAAAGGTTTAGGTGTCAGCAGGTACATGCACAGTGACCACAGTTAATATATATTTAGTAAACTTTTTAATTTCATCACAGGTGCAATTTTGACTAAATAGGCAAAAAAGTGAAATTTTCCCAGGCTATTTTTCAAATGACTTTAGAAAACTAGAGCAATATCTTTTACATCTACAGTATTCTAATCATAGGCAGTATTCAGTAAAGATATATTTATGAAATTTATAATAAAGCTTTAATAACATTTATAAAAAACAATAAATTGAATTTGAAGATCTATTCATCCTAATTCCTTATTATATAATAAGACAACTATTCTTATGATAAGCTCATTTACATTGTTTTACATTAACAAAAATATCTTACAATAAACATTATTAATAGATTACAAAAGTGTAAAATATTTTTTCATAACTCAGCAAATATTTTAAACAAGTATAAAAAGTATTAAAAAAATGTACCTCAATACCCGTTTTTCAGCACACAGTGTTTTAGTATCTTTTTAGTCCATAAACATAACATGACATTTTCTTATTAGCTCACCTAACTTTTCTTCTGGTGAGTGTATTAGTAAAAGTTCTAGTATTATAAGCTTTATTAGCTACTACATGTCTACTCCTTAGATAATGCATCGTGTTCTGTACTATAAGCTCAGAGGTTTTGCTCCGAGATCTAGTAATATTTTTGTCTTGATACTTATTTTGAAAACTGTTTTTTGTCATACTTTGCTTTCTTTTTTCTGGGTTTAGTGGAACCAACTGTGACTTTACAAGTCCTTTCTTATGATCTGAAACTGTGCTCAAATTCCTCTTGTTTGTCACTTTCCTTTTACTCGGCTGACGAGCCTGAGAAAAAGATCTGTCTGATTTAGGAAGAACTGAGGAAGTTTTCTTTCTTGGCTGTTTTCTACATTTGGATTTTCCTTGTTTTCCTAAATTCTTTGCCATCTTGTGTGGATTATGTTTAGATCGGGCAGCATCTCTAGATTCCATCCGTGACCTGCTATGCCTAGAGGAATAGTTAGGAGGCTCTTTTGTAATCAACTTCTGCTGTTTCAATGGTTTACTTTTAAATTTTGATAACAGGATGCTATGTTGAGTATCTTTCTTGGCCTTGGTGTTAGTTGCTTTGCATGGAGAAATAGTCATTTGTGCATATGGTTTTTCGGAGTGCCCTGATTTTACATAGCCACTGCCTATATATTCCGAATTCACTGAAGATCCACTTCCCTTTATGCTGGAGCTTAAATCTTTTCCCTTTACAGAATCAAAGTGTAAAGACGCAACAGAACAACTGCTCAGAGACTTCTTAGAACTACTTGATTCCTTCTGTTCAGGATCCACCTTATCAACATTTCCTTCACTGCTAAGACTTCTGAACAGCTTTCTAACGCAAAGTGCCTTGCCACTTATTCCTCGTACTGAGTTTCTGGGAGGGGATTTAAGGATACGATTTGTTGAAGGGTCATAATACTTCAGAGGCGACTGCTTATATTTAAAATATACAGAGTCCCTACTGTCGGTGGAGCACCGATTACGATTTCTCTTACAAGTACTTGGTTTTATATCTGGGTGGGAAAGAACATATACCATTGTCTTGGGTTGCAACGGAGTTAAAATTTTGGTGTATGATTCTGGAAGCTTTAAAGCACACATTCTAGTTTTCATGTCTGGAGTCTTTTCCTCCTCTAGGAAATCAAAAATTCCTTGTGATTCACTTTTTAGGACTTTCTTTTTAACCACCGGATAGTTGACCAAACTTGTCTGAGTACCATGACTGACTTTCACTACTTGGCATCTTGAAGCCTGTCTCCATATTCGTCTGCAGGGCTTAGGATGCTTAGATTTTAAAAGGCCTTCTGATTTAACACTAATTGTATCAGGGTGATGGTCTTCGCAAAAATCTTCAAATAATGGCAACAAATTCATTTTTTGGGGCTCGGATAGGTTTTCTGTCTTTGCTTGAACTTTTTTCTCTGTTTGTCTGCTCTTATGTTTTCTCCTATGGCCCACATTCACTGAGTAATCGTCCTCAAAGTAACAGTGGAACTTTCCCTTCCTAAACTCTTTGACTAGGGCTTCAATTTTTAAATCATCTTCATACATTACTTGGGACCAAGTTTTACCAACAAATGATGGAGGGATATGAGGCAGAGCTGGGAGAACTTCCTCGTCCTGTTCATGTTTTATGCTCTGCACTTCTTTGGTTGGGCTTTCACGCAAAATACATTTAAGTTTTGATTTGTACTCCTCATCAATGTTTACATCAGACTGTTTGTGCAAGTCTATGTTTGCCATTGTGAGTTTTAAGTTATCGTCTTTTAATTCTGAGGGTACATTCCAATCGAAGCTTAGAGTGGAGTCTCCAGTAATTGATGGAACCTTTAGAGACAGTACACTGTCTTCATCTTTTTCTGTTGTCCTGTCTGATAAAGGTCCATTGCAGTATTTTTTAATTACTGCCTCAATGGTCTCATCTACTAGAGTTCCATCATCTTTGCTCAGTTGAATCACGTTGTTCCTAAACTGAGAAAATCCTTTATATTTCCCATCATTTTTCACTTTGCTTGAGTCATTACATAGCTCATGATCCCTGAGAATGCATTCCTTGTTTTCCTGAGATTTGAAAAACTTTTCATTCCTAAACATATCTGAGGTCACATGATAGCTGCCTTGGGAATTGAAATGTCTGTTTTGGAAGTTGTTTGTTGGGTTTTTTGACATAGCATTACCCGGGCACTTTTTGAAATTCCCAGAATTTGTCTCAGCATGCTGAGTTTTAAAAGTAATGTTGTTTGCAGTCAACTGGGTAGTAGAACATAAAGGTAAAGTGCTATCGTGAAAGGAGAGAGGTATGGCGTTTCCTGTTTTACATAAGGCGTTTTGGCAAATAGTCAGAGAAGTTCTGATGTTTTGTTGAGGATCCCCAGTTTTGGAGAACTGTCCCTCTTCAGGAAATGTGTTGAATGTTATTTCATTGCAATTGATCCTTTTATATGATTCAGAGATACAACCAGTTGGTGTTCCACTACTGGAAACAGTAGCCATATTCTCCTGTGTGAGAGTGCATGTTCTGTCTTCATGGGACGAGGTAAACACATTAACTTCTGGTATATCATCATATGTTGGTCTGAAAAGGCAAATGTGAATATATTGTTAACTAACATTTTATCTAAACACAGGAATAATCGTTTTTTTAAAAATCCAGCTTGTAGTTTTAAGTTTAATTTTCTTTTTTTCACCTTGTAAAAATGGCAGTGGTTTATTAAAGCTCTCCAAGGCTGGAGAGAATACACTTTCTTCAGTGAAGCTGGGTGATCCAGGATTCAAACATTTGCTAGCAAATAACTTTGAAGAAATCCATTTCAGGTTTGCTGGATCACACAGTTTCACTAATGAAAGCGTATTCTCTGGAGCCTTGGAGAACTTTAATAAATCAGGCCCATTGCTCGTTCATTGTTTTAACCCTGTCCTGATTATTTCTGATTTTAGCTACAGAATGTCCCCTCCTCTACTCCATATCATACAGGGTGTCCTATAGCCTACAGAAGAGTATTAGGCAAAGTCTACTTTAAATGTAAATGCAGCACTAGCAGAGTACACAGGAAGTTAGGATATGTTTAGACCTGCAGTAAAACAACTGTGATGTTTACCGCTCTCAGGCACCTACCTATGCAGAGATAAGCATTTGAGTTCAGTTTCAGGCAAACATGCTAGCATTTGCAAATACTTGTGTGTTTATAGAAGTCATTGCAGGCATTTGCCTGTAAAGGCAGTTTTATTTGACTTGTTCCCAGAGCTCTGTGTTTGAAAAATATTTTTAGCTTGTCTTGCCTTTTTTGGATTAAGATATAGATCTGATAAGGAAACTGTGGACTGAGCTGCTTATTTAGCACAGTGACCAACCCTGGTGAGAGACTGCTGATTACCCTGCTGTAGGCTAGTACTCTCCCTTTTCTATTTCCCCAGTATTCAAACCATACCCAATTGGCTTGAGACCTTCCTGGATGGAAAATAGGGCAGGGAGTGTGTGTGTGCCCCCTCTTTTATCATTAAAAGAGCCTCCGGAATCTGGTTTGCTATAAAAGGGGAAACAAAGTGTGTAGTGCTCATCCCTTTTGGCAAAAACCTGACCCCAGCCTGCCCCTAACAGCAGCAAGGGCCATTGTTGGGGGAGAGGGTTTAACTGATCCCCAGTGCCTATTTTTTTACTAATTGACATACAGAAGCATGTCATAGGCAGTGTTTTTGAGGGTGTTCATTAACACTTCTGGGTGCAGTTTTCTTGCAATGGAAGCTGAGCTTGTAGAGAGGTTTAAGAGAAGCAGATGCACATAATTGCTCTATACTACCTGTAGTCACAAGCGTGGTCATTTGTTCGCAGTGTATTTGGTGACTTTATTTCTTACTTATTTGTTCCTAAATCCCTATTAGTTTCCTAACCATTCTTTCATGGTGACTTGAGAGTGTATGCTGTTGCCAAGACTTTATTTCTTTTCCTGAACAGGCAGGCAAATAATCTGGATGCTTTTTGTAGGACTTTGTGCCTGGCTGTGTCTTGTTTTCAGTATCAATGAATTAATCAAGACTATTTATTACTTACTAGTTTATGACATTTTAGAATCTTTTCAATTTTTTTTGCTGGAGAGTGAAATTGTTCCCATGTCAATTTCCTGGAACTGTAATAGTACAGTTTATTCAGTGGTGACAGCAGGGGTGGCCATTTATGTTTAGCTTCAACAAGTTACAATGGCGGGACCATAAAATAAGTCATAATATAAAACAATTGTTTTTTGTTTTACCCCATAAAAATAAACTTATTTTCTTTTTCCTCTAGCTCACAGTGTCAAAAATATTTTGTATTGACAACATTGCGCAATACAAGTCTGATTGGATCTCCAACTAATAAGGAATTGTGCCAGGGAATTTATTATGTTAGTATATAATTAGATTTTAGGAAATAAATCAGAATAATATAAAATGTATTTTATGAAGTTAAGCTGAGGGTGTGTTGTGACAGAGTTTTATGTATTTACAACTCATACCTAGTATCATGGTAGTTTTGAGGATGGTAGAGATGAACATCCTGCAAGAATCTCTCCATTAATGTGCTTGTACTAAACCGGTTTCTATGTAGCCTGGATATGCGACTGTGCTGGTCACTTGCAAGATGCTAAGATAAAACAATTAGAAATCAAAAAATAGAAAATCAAAGTAAATTAAGACAAATCAAAATAAAAAATATAAATGACAGTGATCATTTTTTTGTCTATGGACACAACAAAATGAAAGAGGAAATATCTATAAATAAGGTTAATTCCAGCTTAAACAGTTGTCAGTGGAACAAGTGTCTGCATTTAAAGACCCCCCCCCCCCTTATCCTGTTTAAATGACAATTCAAAATTTAGATTGTCCTTTATTTTAATCCTGGTGACAATGGATGCCTGTGTCTTTTATGACTATGAAAAAGTTTTTTAAAATTGTCTGCTATTCTGTGGTTCAATGTACATGACTGTAATCACATAACTGTTATTTCACTTTTCAGCAATTCTCACTATTATTTCCCTTGAACTAGTCCGGGATTGAAAACATTTGCCACCTAATAGCAAAAAACTTTTATGAAATCCATTACATGTTTGCAGAATTACCTAGGTTCTCTATTGATAGTCTGTCTTGCTGTCTTAAAGAACTAAAAAGAAATTTGTAAAGAAAACTTTGACACCCCCCCTTAAAAAAAAAAAAAATACATCTGTCTCGTCCAACACTACCAAGGCGTTGGAAGCTGGATGAAGATGATAACTTATTTGGGTAAATGGTTTGTTTGCTTTTAAAAGTGGGGGGCTGGGCTGGCAACATAAAGGAATCTTGTGCTTTTTCTTTAGAAATAAATACATGGGGTCCCCCTTAAATTTAAATCAGACTCAGGAAAGCAGTCAAGAAGGTCAGGAATGGGAGGGTAACAATTATGTGTCCCACTGTTCCTGTAACAAACCAGGTCACATGTTTTTTAATACTGGGGGTAGTGTAGAGGGAACAGGGTGGCAAAGCTGGTTCACCTTAAAAAGTACCCTTGTCCCCTAATGTGGAAGAAAAAGAGCCAAGTGGGGGACTTGTTACGAGGGGGTATATGGTGGAACCCTGGAGACCAGCTTAGAAGTAACTATATTAATCATGTTGTCTAGCGACAACACTTTACAGTTTAAAGTTTATACTCCTATCATTAAGGTTTAGTTCACATTAGCGTTAAAAAAACATTTATAGGCCCTGTGTGCCTACTGGCGTCCTACCCCTGGGCGCTGCATGCAGTGTTTGCAAAAATGCATCCCTGCAAATGGCTTCCTGAAATGAAAAAATGGACCGATTCATTTCAAAGGTATTAATTTTTGCAAGCGGTTTTAAGCAGTAAAACTGCTTACAAAAACCACTAATGACAACTAGCCCCTAAATGATAGATTTACCTGACTGCAGTCTGCAAGGCAAATTTTTAACCCATTTTTATCCTGAGAAGTTCCCTGTGCCGTTGTCCCTGACACTACACAGCCTTTGCAAGCAAGCTGTCCACACCAGGTCCTGTTCTTGGTGTGCTTTCTTGGTCAATAGCCCCAGCCATCCAGCAGAACATGGACCTTCCAGTGCTACGTGACAACCGTGTTTTTTATTCTAACTATTTGCAAAGAATACCTGCTTTCATTATTAGTGAAAGGCTATTGACACTTTACCATATTTGATTTGGGCATTTTAAGTAATAAATGCAAACATCACACTTTGAAATGTATCTCAAGAAAAAAAGCACTGTCAAATACCATCTACTATGATCTAGGATACAACTATCGTTACTTTAGCTTTCAGTATATTAAGTTTTCTTACCTTTTCTAGGTTAATATAATGTACTTGGCAGCAGCTGCAGTATCCTTGTCTATAACACCCGTGGGGCAAATTGTTTCCCAGCTGCTCTTGGGCTTGTCGGTTACCACTTGAAAAATAAAGACACATGAATATATGTATGTTGTTACAAAAGGTGTCTATGGCAATCACATATTTATTCAGTATCATCCACCTGGTTGTAAGTACTGTAACATTACAGTATTGCAATTGAATATAATTCTCCATCTTCCTTGCCTACAAGCATGTGGGATCCATTTCTCTAGCTAAAAATGTCTTCACACACAATAGAAGTTTAGAATAGAAGAATGTGCACACCTTTCATCATTTGGGTATATACTTTGAATTTATAAGCATTTACTGCACACTGTACATGAGATCAATCTTTACAAAGTGAGAACAGGTAGATGGCTAAAGTGATTGATTCAGATTTCTAGTTAATTTTAAGGCTTTGGGATGTGTAACAGCAACATGCTTTTGTTGTCCAAGCACAGTTAGTTCTTTTTGTTTAATTTTTTACAAAAGGAACTTTTATTGCATGAGCTGGCCTTAAAAAACAGCAGTAAAGTGCATTAAGTCCTTCCTTGTACCAGCATTGTGGCTTTGAAAGCATGCATGTGAAGAAGGCATTATTGATATTGACAGGGAAATAGATTTAGACTGGGAAGTGGCATTATATAGCATTTATTGCATTTGTTATATCAGTTCAGATCACAGACATATCTATAAGTAGGAAAAGTGAGAAAGTACCCTACCTAACCTCCAGGGCTTTAATGTTGGTGCCAACCCCAAAACATCAACTAGTGACAAAATAAGACAGAAAAAAGCAGGGATTTTTTTTTTGGCACTTAAAAATTATATTCAAGTCACGTATATAAGGCATATAAACTTGTAACATAAGTAGGTAGAATAAAAAATGTGTACGGACATTCCCATTCACAATTTCATAGGAGATATGACCTACTATCTATAGAGAGGTTCCCTATCCTTAGGAGTTGCGTATAAGTATATGAGTGAAACTTTTCTTAGCCCGACATGTTTCGCCTAACAACTTCCTCAGGGGACTTGTGGAGAATGTTATACGATAACCTTGGTAAAAGAGTACATTATGAGAGATACCTCTTATGTAGAGATGTTTAGTATATTCACATTGTTGTCTGATATACAGAGTTGTAAGGAGTATCCAGCAATGGTATGCAGAGTCTGGCAGACGGCAGGCGCTGAAGTGTCAGAAGTTCAGTAGCTAGCTGCTACTGAAAAAAAGTTTTGCCCTTTTTATATATTTATTATTATCAATAGTTAGTGTTTATATAGTGCCGGCATATTACACAGCACTTTTCAAAGTCCAAATTCATATCACTAAATGTCCCTCAAAGTTGTCATAATGTCATATGTCATTAATGTAGTCTAAGGACAATTCTTGAGGGAAAACTGATTGACCAAACTGTATGTTTTTGAGATGTGGTAGGAAACCCATGCAGACACAGGGAGAACATACAAAACTCCTTGCAGATAGAGTCCTGGCCGGGATATGAACCTGTTACCTAGTGCTGGAAAGACCAGAATGCTAACCTCCGAGCCATAGGAGTGTATGATCCTTTGAATGAAATGCTCTCCAGACTTAGAATCTAAACATATTATTTTACTCTTGTGTGTTTTTTTTTTTATTTCATTTATGTAAAAAAAAAGAAATTATTGTAAAAAAGCATGCAAATCAGTTTTGACTGATAACATCTCTTAACTTTTCTACTGTACATATATAAACGGCAATTCTTCACTATATTTAGCTAACAAATTATATAGTTACCAATCATTGGAAAAGTGTCCACCACACTGTAGATCCAAATACAGGGTAGAACATAACGATAACTTGTTACAAACCGGACAAGATCCGTGAAAGATCATTATAGAATCAAGCAATTAATTTTCATCCAAGAGATATATGTGGATTTAAATTATAACAAAGATATCTTCTCCTTAAATCCTCCTTTGGTTAAATAAGGTGTTGTTTTCATATTTCAAAATATATTCTCATTTTGGCATTTAAAGTATACTGGTGAATCCAACTCTTTATTTATTTTACCATCGTCCACATGAGCACAATTCATGTCAAGAAGAATCCATTACAAATATATTCTATAGCATGTTTAGTATAAAACATAGGATCCAAAGAATTTTTGTTTTATGAAGTTCACATGGCACTTGTTTTCTGTTGTAGTTGTAATTGCAACTGCGCAAGAATGTTAAATGGAAAATTGAATTTCATGGATTTGTACCAAACAAAATAAAATGGATTATTGGAAATTATCTGGTAGAACACAACATTTAGAATACTGACCATAAAAATATTAGTAACATCTGATAGAATTGTGGAATGTTCAAGTAATAAATCCAAATCATAAACAGAATATGTCTAATTTCTCCAAGGTGTAGGTTCCATGAATGACTTTCATTATTCCCCATTCTCCAGATAGCTTGGGATATTTATGCGAAATAAGACAGTTTATGTATCCTAATTAAAGATATTCAAAAGTTGATACAGGAGTGAGCATTGCTTTGAGTACACATGATGTATAAATTGTGGATAGAGAAACCAAGGAGCCCTTGGACAAGACACATTTTTGTCCCCCCAGTTCAACTACTGGCCAAGGAAAAATATTCACTATGCTGCTCAATGAGACATGTGCAGTGCCCAAACTTTGTGTCACTCGGAGAGGGCTCAAGCACCCATCCAACCTACATCTAGTAGTCTTAGACACATAATATGCCTGACACTGTGCTGGATGTGATTTAATCAGATCAATAAAACTGACAATAAATATTCTTTTAGAAACTTTCTAGGAAGTTGCACACTTTATGTAGTTAAACCTAGCTAATGACAAGCTCTTCCTGGATGATCCAAAAAATAAGGGGTCATTCAACACAAATTGTATGGTATATACTTTTATGCATTATGCCAATGCATGCTGACAAGAACTTAAAATGCAATGAATTTTCTGAAGGACTTCCTTTAAATTGACTTGATGGATTAAATGCAGATTATTGTATAACTAAAACAGCAGAGAGGGGTCAACACATAGTCCACTTAGGACAATAGATTATCTTATCTATCTACTTGCCTTATCGTAAATGGGTATATACCTGTAACAGTATTCCAAAATTAGGAGGGAGGGTAGATCCCGTTTTATTGTCCATTAAACAGGACCTTCCACCTTTTCTTTACGTATGCCCCATCCAATCCATAAGACCCTCCCCTCACATAATTAAAGGTTACCAACAAAAGAAAATGGGGTGTACTGATTAAATACACCCTGGGGAGGTTCAAAAATGACCCTAGCTAAAAAAAGTGACATATAAGTGAATTTGTGGTTCTAACTGTTTTTCAGGTGGAATAATGCTTGTTACGGGTTTTGAAAGTGGTTTCAAGATTATACCCTCCCTACCATTTTTATTGCTTCAACCCATCTTCCTACTCTCACAGTTCTGTTCTAAACACTACGGTAAACATTTCAATGTATACTTGGTTGTAAAAGTATTGAAGAAGCCACATGTGTGCAATTCTAGACTGAAATTTATTAAGTGTAGGTAAACCCAAAATCTATTTTTCAGTGTGTCTGGTATCATGCCAAACTGAATACAGTTTTCTTCAAAAATTGTTTTTGTCAGTCTTTTGCAGGGATTTTCACCTGGAGATCATGCCAGGATCAACATTTCCTCTTGTGTCCAAAAATAGGAGAGAGAAAGATAGAGGAAAAGCATCTCTTTAAGGCAAGGGAATCTAATGTTAGTTTAAATACTTTATTTCGTTCACTAAAATATAATTATACAAAACATCAATTATAAAATATCTATGACAACTTAGCCATAGATCACTAAAACACTCTCACATATACAGCGCCCAAAAATGCTGATTTGGACGGCTGCCGTCAGCTCTTCCCCTTATTCCTCCCACTGGTTTATGTCACGAACTGGAACTACCTGGGATATTCCTGGTATTCTGAAAAAACATTTCCTAAATGTTCCACAAAAATCCAGATACCATTTTTTCCATTTTCCATTTTTGGTGAGACAATTGACCATCATCCATCAATAATCGATTAATATTTAACCGTCCAAAACTTTCAACTGCACCATTCTCATTGTTTGAATTTTCGGTTGAATCCACTCTCTCATTTCTTCCCCCTGGATTCAATATACCAGGGTCTCAAAAAAAAAGAAGCCCAATTTGGGCGAAACGCGTCGGAGGAGACATTAAGTGTATATATTGACCCACTTTTGGACGCTGTATATATGAGAGTGTTTTAGAGAACTTTTGCCAAATTGTCATAGACATTTTATAATTGATGTTTTAGATTATTATATTTTAGTAAACTAAAAAAAGTTTTTTAACTAATGTTAGATTCCCTTGCCTTCAAGAGCCGCTTTTCCTCTATCTTTCTCTCTCCTATTTTTGGACTATTATTTACTGGCTCAGCAACCACCTCAGTGGTACTATCTAACCACATCACTGTGGGATTGGCTTTCCTCTCTTGTATTCCTCCTGTGTGCTATTAGCAGTATGCTGGTTTGCATATAAGCAGCAGTGTTGTAAGCCTGCCAAGCAATAGATTCACAAAAAAATATTTGCTTATAACAGTTGTATACAGCGAGACATATGTTCATGTATAAAGCAGCAAATGTAACTTTCTCTATATATTCACTGGTGATGAACCAATCACTAATCGCTATTGAAAATACATGCACCTGCAGTGAATACCAGATTCACTGCTTTAAATAAAATGCCCAAAAATGTCAAATATACTGAAAAATAGGTTTGGAATTTATATACATAGTTAAATAGTGAATGCTTATATTGGCATTTAGAAGGGACGTAGATAGTGGTAATAAAAGCATGATTTGTAGGCACTATTTTTGATAGAAGCAGAAAATTATTCTTTTTGTTTTCCAGACAAGTAGTCCTTTTCTAAATCTAGTAATGTTGACCATATACACATTGATTTGTGACATAATTCACCATTATTCCATTTGTTTTACCTAATCTAATATCTGAAACACTGGTTCCCTCAAAAACATTTTAAGTTTACAGGACCTCATATGCCAAACAAGTGGTTCAAATCTTGGTCAGCCAAATTGCTTCCATTGTGAATTTAATCCCATCAATCAGATTGGAGTTGAAAAAATGATTAATGTTAATTTCTATCACAAAATTTAAACAACAGTTTCACAAAATAATATGGCCAGTGTAAGTGCAATTAAGTTAAAGAGAAAGAATAAACTTTTAGTGGGCAAACCATTATGGCCTATAGGCAAATTTACAATATTAGGACCCAGAATAAAACGTACCTGTTACTGCTCTCCAGATTAACACAATTAACCTCGTTTTTCTTATCCACATCTGGAAATAAAAGAGCACATAAAAATATTAAAGTATGTTAACAGATCACAATCTAAGAATATTTATCAGCTCATTTGTAACTATATATAACATTTTATAATTTAAATTTCAAGAATATTCCACTCCTGTGTAGTCCATCTCCTGTGGAGATATACATATTTACCAGCGCTAATCTTGGAAAGGTTCTGACAGCTGTTTTCCCTCCTCCAGGTTTGCTTTTTTAACTTAAATAAACCTTTTGTTCTAAGCACCTGCAACTACACCTCCAGATCTACCACAGAAAATAGTCCAGCACAAAAATCTGTAAGGGATTTCTTTTGTCAGAAATACTTTTTCTACTTTCTTCTAATGCTTTACCTTGTTATAGCTTCTTCTGATATTCCTTTCTAATCTTTTGGTATAAGTGTATCACCCTTAGCTGGTCTTTCTGCCAAATAATGGCATAGGTTCAGATCAAGCAGGGCACTAAATCTACCAAGCTATTACCATTGTTATATTTTATAATTTGAAGGCATTTCATACATTGAAAGAATAGAATGATAAAAAGTGAAGCATTTGCTTTTGCTCTGGCACCACAAAATGAATTGCATGCTGGCCTGAATCTGAAATCTATAAAAGCCATAGGTATTAGAAATAAAAGGAACAGAATGTCAGATCTGCATCTCTGCCTCAATCTAGCTCTAGTAACTTTGATCCAAAGCAACAGCTTATCTACAATTTAAAGGAATCATTTTATTTCTGCGTTTTAAGTGTCATTATCATGAGATTACAGACATAGGACCCACACAGCTACTCAACCTGTTAACCATACTTGATTGCATTTTGGGATTCTAATCTATTGGACAGATAAGAGATATTCCAGTTCATTCTGTGGGAACAAGTACAGTAGTCATACTATTTGTAATTTATTCTATTTTAGCTCACTGTGCCCATGTAAGAATCATACCTTTCATGGGCTGAGGTTATTCTACATCTGAATTGCCATATAAACGGCCATAGTGTCATCCATCCTTGCCCATTTGAACCATACATATGGCCAGGTGAAGTGGACATTTTTGTCATGAACACTGATGCCTAAGCAGACTATTTATAAAGCAGTGAACAAGGGACATTAGAGAGAAAGAGAGAAAGATACAGTGGGCTCGTCTCATATATTCCTTAAGTATGCTGTATGCCAACCCTGGTATGATAACTGATGAAAATGGAAGAAATGAGAGAAAGAGGGGCTTTTTGGCATGAAAGGTAGTTTATATATGCTTCAAATAACATGTAAACATGTGTAAAGACATAGTGTAATATGCAGCCATTTTGTGTTGAGTATCAAAAAATACATGTAAATTGTTAGAAAATGCCGTCTGGTGACTCTGTACTGTGCACCATCGCAGTATAAAACCCTGTTTGTTCTGTCCAGCAATGTCATTTGCAGCAGCCAGGAGAACTAAGATAGCAGCAGCCTCTGCTTCTCTTTAGTTGTGCAACCTGATGTATTTTGGCATCCCCAGCATCCATTGTTGGGCTGCGCACAGCTGAAGGGGATTCTAGAGGCTGATCAACTCTTGACTCGGTGCTGCACTGCTATTGGCTGCTGGAACTTTAAAGCCACTTCGTCACCAGGGACTGTATAGCGTCTGCTGGACTTACCTGTGCTAGAGTGATTTTGAGTCTTTCTCTGTTCCTGACCTTTGCCTGTTACTGACATTCTGTTTGAACTCAGCCTGGACCGACCTTTGCTTGTGACCCCAACTCTGCTTGTGCCCTTCCCTTTGTACCTCCCTTGGTGGACTGATTTCCTGTGTTTTGACTTCGGCTTGTTTCTGGATTTCCTGATAATTCCGTACTCTATATTTGTGGGCTCCTGGTCAGCTGCTGGCCTATCTCCAGACACCATCCCTTGCACACCAAGTCCTGGGGGCAGCCGTGTGCTGGGAGACACAACCAGTCTCCCTAGGCTGAGTGGGGGCTGCTATAGGTGACTGCGGCGATAGATTGAGGGACTGGTACCTGGAGAATACTGGTACTGACCAGGCCTTATACAAATATGATTATGTAGCACACAGTTTTGATGTACAAGTAAAGTTGCATACAAAGCATCAAGTATGCATTATTATTTGGGTGATCATATTGCTGTACCGTCGTCTCAATCAGGACACATTTTGCCAATTAGCTGACCTTTAATTTTAAAATGTATCACATGGTCATATTGATAGATGGATAATTTTTGAGAAAGGCACTACTTTTTGCATATGAAATTATATCTGAGAGTTTATAACCTTTTGGCTGTAAACAGGTTGTAATGTTTTTAAATTCTATTACCTTGTGCTGAAGCAGACGAGCCTTCTTCAGATTGCCTTCTCTTATCATGCATCTGTATAAAAAAAAAAAATAAGAACATTATTTATATCTACTCCCCTAAATTGATCATAAAACAGACACAACATTTTAAAAGCAACGCTAGGCATAGGGTCTTCCTCTACACTGAATATAAATATTTGCTTGCTTGTTTGGAGGGGGGGGGGGGTAAAGTGGACAGTGAGGGCCACAACCCAGGATGTTGGACAAAAGGACTAAAGCACCAAGTGTTGGGGGAGCAAAGAACATGCTATTAAGCATTAGTGAATATTTCCCCTCCCCGCAACCAATGAGCATTTAATGTGTGTTGGACAGGGATGGAAGAAGATTGTGATTGGCCATGAAGGTGGCCCAATACCTTTGGTGTTTTTTTTCTGGGTTCAGCTCTGATATAGAATGGAAAAAAAGCTGGGAGCCAGAGGAAGCCAAAGCTAGTGGCCTGTACCCCACAAGTCAGAGAAGAGAGCAGAAATGAGATTGAGGGCATGGGAGATTGCTTGAGGTTGAAAGTTTCACAGAGAGTTCATGTAGAGATATGGGGGGTGGGAGCATGGAGGGTTGGTACAGGTTCAGCAGCACCAGCAATCCCGGTTCATTGCTCTTATTCTAAGTCTCCATTTTTTTTCTACTGGGCGTTGGTTGTGAATCGGCCCCATCTAAAGCTTTGCCGGTGGGCCCACAAATTTTTAAAAATTAAAAATTTTGAAAATTAGATCCACTAGTGCATGTCATTCAGTGTGTTGAGGTGCCATTCAAAAAAAATATCACCACAGTGCTCCTACACATGTTCACCTACATTATAACACATGGCAGTAATGCATGCGGTGCTGCTTGGCACAAATGTGAATTGTATTATACATCAAGCTTTTACAAAAACATATTAAAAACATTAAAAAAAATACTAGCTGTGTTTACCAACAATGCTTCCATTTATAGGAAGCATTGTTGGTAATAAAGAAAAGAGGAATAAAGAAAAGCATAGAGCAGTTATTATATTGCTCAGTGTCATCTCTGATTTCAGTGCTTTCCAGAGACAAAATGGCAGCATATTGTCACTGGCTACACAGGCCAGAACCTTCAGGCTAATAGTTGTCGAGTTCATAATATATCATTCTTCCAGAATATCTGAGCTGACATCTCCCTGTTTTCTGAATATATCTTCAAGCTACTCATCAATTGGGAACAATTATTTTAAATAGCGGAGCCTGGAACTGTCAGGTTTAGGATATTAGCCCTATGCACGCTCACGTTTATAACAAT
>NC_092864.1:61541961-61551232 GCF_032062135.1 Pyxicephalus adspersus
ATATAAATATATATATATTTTTATTGCTAGTGCATTACTGCTATAAGAAACTGCCCCAGCACATGTAGAACAATGGAGACCCAGTGATCAAAGGAATTGTTTACTGAAGCACTGTGCAGGGGGCATGTTGGACCACAGAAGGCCCAAACCATTGCACTCTGCATGAAAGTAGTAGTCTGGGTCGTCAGCTTGCTGTTTTTACAGTTAGTTCTTGTCCCTGTTCCCAAATTGTGAATGTATAGTGAAAGAGAGGCAGGAGACATATACAGGAAGAATCCCCGCTCCTTCCATTTCTTTCAGCCAATCACATGAGTCAGTTTACATGATTGGCTTGATGAAATGAAAGAAGAGATTACACAGATCCTTCCTGTCACAGCTAACACTGCTGCAGCCGGCTGTGGCCTGATTCACTTACCTTTCTGGTTTCATACAAGAAAATTTTGATGAATTAGCATTTTATCTGCCTGGGTCTATCTTTTTTTTTTTTTTTTCTTACAGAAACTGCATGAAAAACATAGAGCTGGAAGAAGTGCATTTCAGGGTCAACATATTGTTTGCTTCTTCACTGACAGTACTTTGTAATTCAGTGCACATTACAGGAGACACCACAAAGAATAATAATTATACTATGCCGTGATGCCAGACATGAAACACTGCGCGATCCCTGAGCAGTCTGCCGATGTAAAACCCCCTCTCCAGATATCTGAAGTGTGTGACTATATTTAGGAAGCTGATGCCTCAGGCTGGGGGTGAATGTAAAAATAAGCAGTTTCCAGACAATTTATTTCTACAACCTATACAATCATCTGGGAGTTTAACTTATTTTAGGGGTGCTGTTTAATCGTAGAATTCTCCTTTGTGTACATATCCAAAAAGTCTAAACCTGCAACTCAGCACCACTATATTGGATCAGTGGCGCACCTACACACTTGTGGGTCGCGCTGCTGAATTAGGACTTCACCCCCTCTTGCTGCATTTTTGCATCCTATCTAGCTCTCTCCTGTGCCTCCAGTCCTCCTCAGTGCATGGCTAGTTGGTCTAAACTTTTCTTGATTTTTTTTAAGTTGGTGACCAGGTCTCTTAAAAGAATCTATATATTGCCAACATTTATTTTTTATGCTATATATGAATTTTCACTTGGTATTTTTTTCTCATAAGCTCAACAGTCATGGATTTATCATTACCCAGGATGGGCTCACATTATTTATGAAGATGTGGTGGTCACTTCATTATGTGAGCACAACTCTGGCTTAGAAACTCCCCAACCCCCCCCCAACTTCCAAACCTAAATAGAAAGTTCTGCTAATGTTACCAGACCCAGTAAAAAAGAAAAGAATAGGTATGTGTTTGAAGGATTATTTTAATTATTATAGTCGGTGGGGGGCTGAAGGTGGTGAGTCAAGGGACAAACCCTGGAGTTTTACTTTACGGCTGAACTGCCTTACCTTCAGCTTTCCATCACTGTACAGGCTCTTCTACCTTACTAAACTTACTTACAATGCTTTCACTGCACACTGGGAGCTTCTTACAAATGCCATTTGCTTACAGACTCATATCCACCCATCAAAGACACTCCGATAATTCCATAACTCCTATCAAGAGTCAGCTCATTACATGGAGGCAGCTACTGCGATGTATTCAGAAAGATATGTACAGCACCCTCTCAGGCCCTCCCTTCAGCCACGATCTACATGCATTTTATATAGAAGTGCGGAGACCCAGTGATGACGTAATTTAAAAAAAAGCTCAGCATGTTCATAAGAAGCTAAAGGAGTAACTAGAGAAGGTAAACAAGCAGAATAAACTTCAGCTTTAATTGTATGAGTAGTTACCACTCCTGTTGGAATAATGTGCTTGAGTTTATCATAAGAAATCTTGGCTAACAAAAATATTTTCACAGCCAAAGACTGATACAACTGCCATAACTAGGCAGATACGGTAGGTTTTTATTTCCAAAAAGTAATTATCCACAAGCACAAAGTAAGAATTTTGAGCTCAGTTCAATTAGAGTCAGCATACAAAAAGAGAAAACACACATTTGGTGCAGATTGTTTTACTTTTTATTTCTTTTTTTTCTTCACTTTAAATATACAAATTATGATTGTGAATCATTCTCAAGAATCCAGGAGCATTTAAGTACCATACAATTCTAAAGGAATGATATAAAATCGAATGCACATGAGAAGGTTAAATTGTAACAATATTTGATGCTTGCACCTAGGTGTAAACATGTAGGTATAGTCAAGCTGAAAAACTACAAAAAACAAATTATTTACTGAGACACCCTAATTATCTAATAAACATTTAGAGAAAACTGGTACCAAAGGCAGTATTTTTTTTAAGTTGGGTGGCAAGAAGCTGTAGGCGGGTGGTGGTCATTGTATTGTGACCCAACTTTCCAATAAAAACCCAAAAGCACCCAGGTGGTAACTGAAAAGTGCCGGGTGGTGCGCCCGGCTAAAAGAGGCTGGGGAGAACATTGCAAAGGCTTCATTAAGAACATGAAGGTATCACTATTCTCTAGGACATAAGATAACTCCTTTACATCAGTTTAAAATCTGCTAGCATGCAAATAGAAAGCTGATGGTCATACCCTGGTAAGAAGAAATGTAATATGGAATCATATCCCTTTGATTGAGAAGGTCTACATTTTTTCAGAGCACAGTATAGCTATGGTCTAGTTCTGGTTGGACACATTTACCTGGAGTTAACCTCTGATAAAGAGGTTTTGCCTCTCATCCAAGTAGTTTTCTAAATTTTAATGAGTGTCAGGATATACCCCAGCATTTATAGCCACTCGGTAGTAACTTGGTAACCTTACAATGTGCCAGCATATTTCATTTATCATACAGACCAAGCTGTTAAAACTATATTATATATGGATGACAGATGGTGCCAAAAGTCTCCATCAATGTTTATAGATGGTTGTTTTGCTATGACAGATGTCCTCTTTATCCAATTCACACCTTACTATCCACAAATATTTTTCTCTTTCCTTAGGGTATAGTACATCACTGAGAATGACCTGCAGATTTCACACTTTTATGTGGGCCATGAGTTTTCAAAGCAGTTGTTTTGTCTTCCCAAAGTAAAAGTCCTTGCTCTTCTCACATACTTATAACATGTTAATGTGCTTGTACGTTTTTAGGTTGCTGGGACTTTTGGGTGCTCTGTCTTACCCTGTGGCTGAGCCTAAATATTTTGTTTCTCATACGGAGATACTATATTATGTGCTGTGCTTCTACCTTTTGTTGAATGGTGTGCTGTAGCTTGAAAAGGTTTTTTTTCCCCAAAAGCTTGGTGTTAGTGGCCACAAGCCAGAGACAACTTTTTATTGACTTTGAATTTGTTCTTTCAATCTAAGCCAAATTCTAATAATCTCTACTTTGCATTTCAGTGGTGCATACCTGTGTGACTATATTTGTTGAGGAATGCTACTAACATTTAATAGAACCGAACATACTACTGTAAAAATCTTCAACTTTATAAAATGAATGCAATCAAATGTGCTACTGTGTGGCTGCCAGATGATTACCATTGTTGATAGATTTGTATGGTGCTCATACAAAGCCTTTAGCGCTGTCTATAAAAGCAAATCACTGGACCAATATCCAGTTATTCTCACCACTGAAAATAGTACATAACAGCACAAATTAAAAGAAAACACCTTACTGACAGAAGCACTAAGCTAGAATCAGACTCGTGCATACTAATATTCATTTGCTTGTTTTTTCTAACGGGAACAAGTCATTATAGGACTTACACATTATTCTAAAAATGTAGCCCTAACATGGTATAGCAGTAGAGTCTAACCTAAGAATTTGTCTGAGCTTGGGGCAAAGTGGCCAAAAGTTACCTTCCCTGTCCCTATCAAAACAATAAAAAATGTTGTGTAAGCTCTGTGTAGGTCTTTGATGAAGCTTACGGATTGCATAGCTCCATATGCTTGTCATACAAGACAATGCTTGAGCTTGGTTGGTCAGGAGTCACGTATAGTAGGAGGAAGGAATGAAAGTTTTTAGCTAACCTTTACCTAAAATAAATGGGTACCTTCATGGATCCCAGCAGTAACTGCTTTATGTTTGGCTTTATATATATTTGGCTATATATGTAAGTTTAGCCTAACTGCACCTGTTACTGCTTCAGGTTGGTTCATTGTCTACCTGCTGAAGATACTTGTCCAGTTCTTTGATCTAGCAGGCATTTAAAGGAGTTGACTGCGTACACCAGCAAAATTCTGTACAGAATGTTTATCAATGCTTTAACAGGGATACATCAAGGCATTTTGAGCCCCCTAAGGCTACATACACACATCAGGTGATGCTCATCTGATCATTGCTTCAGGGCTGGTATCGGACGAGAATCTGTTGCGTGCGCAGTGCTCGACGTCCGTCGTTCATGAATCCATACTGGCGGATCCATGAATGGCAAAGGAAGAATGATTGTAATGAAAGCGAGGGAGAGACCACAGCTTGCTCATTCTCCCCTCTCCATACAGCAGAACAGCAATGTATTTACAGCATGTGTTCATGCATCTTTCAGTCTGTTGACATTGGCAAGAATCGTGGAAGATCTTTTCCAACGACAATTTTTGACCATGTGTACAAAGCCTTAGTCTGCAATCTCAATCTGTAGTGTGGGCCAAACTTGTGCCATCTTACCATGATGATATAATGACATTCCATCTGACATTCTTATTGCACTTGTGAGAGCCCAACCTGCATAATACAGAACCCTGAAACTAGAGATGAGCTTTGGATCCACAATTACCAATTATTAGTAGCAGAAGACTTAAGTTAGGCAGACTGTATATTCTCCCACACTGGACTGTCCTAAAGATGCACGTAATACCAGGAATTGTAGTAGCGGCATCACTCAATCACTCAAAAAATCAGGAATTATTATAGACCTATTGCATGCAGCATCTCATTTGGTTTCACATTACATTCTCTGGTAAAGTAAAACAATTAATCTAAATAAGAAGAAACAAGAACACATGAGAATGTAGTAATATGCAGTGGATTGATCTAAATTTGTTCCTTGGCACAGTAACCCTATTGAAATTTAACTCAGAAAGCTACAAATAGAGAGAGAGGCATAAGATTTTTTCTAATAAAATTTTTAAAACATTCTTAGGTCTCTTTCTCTATTATAAGCTTGTTCCAGATTGAATGTTAAGCAAAACTTCTTTGTTTCCATATGAAAAGGTTTTATATCTAATGAGAAGGAAAAACGTCCTCAATTTTTTTGGCACGCAACTTGGTCTAAGTTATTAATTTTGGCCCTCTGTGTATTTGAGTTTAACACCCCTGACATACAGCATTAAGTTATTAAAGAAAGTAAGTTAAAAGGACACTATAACTAATTCGGTTCACTTTCATTCTCTATTCACAATTACTTGTTTTGTTAAAGTATTCCTTTGATGAAATTTAAAAAAAATGCACATTGCATTTTTGTGTTTTTAATGTATATTAGATAAGGTCCGTTTTTTTGAATGGTAAACATAAATGCATCATGCATTTTATGCTTTTTTTGTATTGTAGACATTTTTATTAATAAACTTTACCTAAACTAAAGTTTAAAATTGTATACAGCAACATTTGTTATAAATGCAGGTGTTGTTTCCATACACGCCTGAAAGGACTCAATGATTTACTTATGATCTGATGCTATGAAATTCTGCTAAGGAAACTTGGCCTTCAATGACTTCTCGAAGCTGAGCTTCAACTACAAAACTTTTCTGATCAGTCACATATTGTGATAGACAATGGGTCTGATTTAATAAAGCTCTCCAAGGCCGGAGATGATACATTTTCATTCACCAGCAAACCTGGGAAAGATTTATTAAAAGCCATTTGCTAGCAAATGTTTTGAATCGTGTACCAGATTTACTGGATCACCCAGCTTCACTGATGAAAGTGTATCCTCTCCAGCCTTGGAAAGCTTTAATAAATCAGGTCTAATTTCTCTGTATGGAGGCTCAAACGGTGCCAGGGGTTTGTGCCAAGCTCAACCTTTAAAGAATAAAAAAGCTTTGCATATACCTTCAGTAGCCTACGCCTGTATCTTGTGATAATTTTCAATGAAGGAGATTTATGATTGCACGTTATTTCATTATATGCTTAGTATGTCATTAGTACATGTCTGACTTTACTTTACTAATACTTAAAGAAACACTGTCACTTTGTCCATTCAGAGTCTCTGCAGAGAGTTCCCCAACCCCCTTATACTTACCTTCAAGCCACACTCCCTTGCTCTATCATCGGTGATGATGAGCTGCTTGGGAGGTCATGGGAGATGAGTAAAAGGTAGAGCCGACCAGGAGTGTGTAGAAGTGGAGGTGATAAAAGAACCTGCAACATGTCCAATGTCATCTTTTTACTGAAAGTGTACCTTGATTTTTAGGTAATTGTAAAGGACTTTGACTCTTTACGCTGCACTGAATGCAAAACAGCTTGCAGAAGCTTTTCTTGAGGCACTTAATGCCCTTTGCCCGCTGATCAGCTGTTTAACCTCCCTAGCGCTTCATTTCCTTCCGGTTTTATATGTCTAAAAGCGGTACATTGTTTTTCATGAAAATGTATTTTACAGTATAATATAATAGTATGAGTATAATAAAGTTTGAAACACAAAATCATGTAAAAATAATAAATTGAATAAATTAAAAAAACTATATATTTAAAAAATACACCTTATACTCATACAAATATATATACTGTAAAATAAATGTTCTTGAAGACAATGTACTGCTTTTACACATAAAAATCCAATGTATTGCATTTAATACAGATATTTTGCATTGAATGCAATACAAATGGTTTTTGAATTTCCCGCCCAGCCGGCAATGTACACACGCACCAATGTCACCGGGAACTCCCCCAGAGACTCATCGGGTGCAGAAGCCGGGCGGAATGAAGAAGAAAGAACACAGAGATTGCGGCGCTGGACGACGCGGGACGTCGGTGGATTAGGCTGTATTTATTATTACCTTCCATAGGTTTACCTACCCCGAGTGTGACTCTGGGTTACCGCTTTTAGCATCTTTTTTCTACTGCTAGGGAGGTTAAATGATATATCAACCCGTACAGAGTTATTTTTAAACTATTAAATTTGATTGTTTTTTGCCTTGGCGTTGTCAAAAACTAAAAAAGCATCAGAAGTTAGGGTTGCACATCAGTGGACATTAGGAATTCCCTTCACCCGATGCAATATTAACTGCATACCATTAGTCTTTACCAGGTATTAGGAAGTTCCTACAGAGGGGTAAATGAAGACCCTGGCATTGCGGTAAGTTTCAAGTTGGAAGAACTTTAAATGTACTTATGGCCCACAGGAGGACACAGAAAAGAAGAAAGAAGAGTCTGATGTTAGGAGGTGTAAACTTATGATTGTGTAATATGTATTTCCTATTGTTAAGTTCTTATGATGTATGGTAGAAAATGCTATTTATGTGAATATGACGTTAACAAAATTTTGTTAAAAAAAGATACATAAAAAAACTCTTTTGATAAATAAGTGGAACACCTGTACAAACGTCTTTTCATAAGAGCAGTGTTTCTCAACCTAGATTCTGTGGAACCTTACGGCTTCCTGGAGCAATTGCCACTTTTTAGGTCGCTTAAAACTGATACCAATGATCTTTTTGGCTCTTTCTGCTATTCTTTCCACTGACCACAAAGCTGTGAATATTGTTATAGAAGGGGCTCCCTAAGACTTGATATTTTATTTGAAGAGTTCCCCTATGTTAAAATTTAGATTGTCACTTTAAAAGGAGTTACAGAAGTTGTGTGCATGGATTTATGCTCTTTAGGCTGGGTCTACACAGAAACGCATGTAAAAACGCATGTAAAAGGTTATAAGCATTGTTATTCACTTTAACAACCGTTTTAAAGTTTGCCTTTAAACTGATGGAAAACTACTATATGACGATTTTGTTAACAAGCATTTCCAAAATGCACCCAGTTAAATCAATAGACACATTTACCCATGTTTACCCGCGTTTGAAATTTTAAAACGTTGCAAGGAGCGTTATCTATAACACTCAAAAACATGCCTTAAGGAAACGCCCTGGTGTAGATTAGCCTATAGCAATGCATGGGAATTTCAAACATGGGCTTTTAAAGCCTCAGGTTAAAGCGTACCTTAACTCAGAATTTTCACTTTACATAAAAGGGTAGACAACCCTTTTATTTGTTTGTTTTTGTTTTACGTGCAACACCCTTTTTTAAAAAAAATTTTTTAGTCCGAGTTTGGGGGACTTTTGAGTTTAGTTCCTCTTTAAACCCTGGGGAAAACTTCTATGTAGAGCAGTGGTCGCCAACCTTTTCGGACCCGCAGATCACTAAATTTACCCGCTGCAGACCGTGCATGTGCAGGGAGCCGTGTGTCACCCAAAGGAGAAGAAACTTTCCCAGAGTGATGTCATAATGTCAGAACCCGCTCTGCCATCACAGATCTGTGTCCAGAGACATAACCCAACGCCCTGACCCTGCGATCTGTACAGGGGACATGGTCCACTCTGGTTGGTGCACCCCCCAAGCGGGATCCTTCTCCTGACCCTTCTGGGGGGGGCAACACCAGCCAGAGCCACGGACCACCGGTTGGCAACCCTTGGCGTAGACTAAGCCTTAGCCACCTGTTGCTGCATAAGAAGTGTTAATAAAAAGTTCCCTATCTGCAGGATCACTTTTTTTTTAAAATGCATTTTGTTTTTACCACTTGGTGTAGGTAAGGGGATCATGTTGTCTAAATAGTGGGCAATGCACTAAAATAATAACAATCTAGAACGTTATTTGGTATTTTGCATATGAATCAGCAAAAATTTGGCAACCAGAAAACTAAAGATCTAAAAAAATAAAGTTTTAAACACATCTAGGGCCCTGATTATCTCAAACTGTGAGAAGAGGCAAATAACAATGTGATAGAAGAACAAAAAAAGTGATCTATGATTACTATAATATCACCAGGCACATGACATCTGGTAGAATACTAATATAATGGAAGATATAGCCAGCACCATGTATGTTACATGCAGAGTATTATCATATATACTGGCAGCCAGGCTCTCTTTGTATACACATGTCAGCATACACATCAGGAGAACAATAGCTGTTAGTACACACAGGGTAATTGTTGGCTGTGGATGGTTAGTTGGTTGTCCCATCATATCTCACCCTTACTGATGGACAGAGCTGTGATCCTGCCGATATACCAGGCCTCTCTTCTACTACTTTCCCAGGCTCCATTCATCTCTTCCGGGTTTTATCTGAGA
>NC_092864.1:61551413-61560758 GCF_032062135.1 Pyxicephalus adspersus
TATATATATATATATATATATATAAAGTGTGTGCGTGTGGGTGTGCGTGTGCATGTATGTAAGGCAACTGGCCGAGTGCAATCAAAGGAAAAAAAATGAAACAATGCTGCAGACAAGAAAATCACTATAGCTTTATTTGATTCCTTTTCCTGTATAAGATTGCAATAAATAAATACCTGGGCAACGCTGGGTTATCAGCTAGTATATATATGTAAAATTGTATGTATGTATGTATGTTCCATCATCACTCAAAAACACATGGAGACATTTCAACCAAACTTGCTAGACATATGACCCATGTGAGTGCACTGCTGATCTTTGTACAGCACTGTGGTATATGTCAGAAGTATATTTACATGTATATATGTATGTATGTATTGCTCAGTGACAGTGTGCCTTTTGCTTAACACTATAGCTTTATTTGATTCCTCCTTTTCCTGTATAATATACGATTGCAATAAATAAATACCCGGGTAATCAGCTAGTATGAAATATTAAGGCAACGCTTTGGTGCATTTGTTTCTGTTGTTCAGGCTTTTTTTCTCACTTGGTTGCCCTACAGAGTTCTATGCTTACTTAGTCTACCACTGTTTCCCCAGTGTTTAAATGCCCATATTGGAAGTTATTATTATTACACAGTATTTATATAGTGTCATCATATTACGCAGCACTGTACAAAGTCCATAGTCATGTGACTAGCTGTCCCTCACAGGGGCCACAATCTAATGTCCCTACCATAGTCATATGTCAATACCACAGTCTAAGGTCAATTTTTAGGGAGGAAGCCAATTAACCTAACTACATGTTTTTGAAATCTTGGAGGAAACCCACACAAACACAAGGAGAAACCCATGCAAACTCCATGCAGATAGTGTCCTGACCGAGATTCAAACCCGGGACCTAGCGCTGCAAAGGTCAGAGTGCTAACCACTAAGCCACCATTTACAGGTAGTCCCCGGATTACATACGACATAGGGACTGCAGGTTTGTTCTTTATGGAGCCTAGACATACATTAACTTCTGGAGCAAGCTGTGCTTTGGTATGCAAAAACAACTGCAAAGCATCCCCCTCGAAGCCTCCATCCTGCATACAGTGAGCAGGGAAGCCCCGTTCTCATCTAGGAGTCGCCCATATGTCGGATGTCCATAACCCCGGGGCATTAAAGAGAACACTTCTTGCTGCGTTTTGAATTTTTTAACTGCTGATAGATGTTTCTAAAAGTCTATTTTCGCCTATAAACACTATAAAAGCTTTCAGTGAAATAAATGGTGGAGTTTGCATACATTTAGAAGTGTTTTACATTCCTAGAAATGCTTAAAAATGCCCATGAAGGCATTATACACTTTAATAAGTATTGTACAAACTCCCATAAATGTTTTTAAAGATAGTATGGGCATTTATAAGTGTTTAAAACTAACGGTCCATGTAGACTTAAGTATGACAATACTCAATCCCCACACTGATTTAGAACAATAGATACCAAGCATTGTGCTGTGCTTTACAAATGTGCTATTTGGTTCGCTTGGTTTGGGATCTCCAAAGCAAAGAAACTCAAATTGTTTGTCACATGACCTGTCAATGTCATGTGACCAGTCTCTCCTACTGTGCAGGCTACACCTATGGTAAGCCTAAAGTAAAGGTAAAAAGTAAAAAAATAAAATAATGGGTTTATAGATACATTTTATTCTGCTGTTGTTCTAAAATATGTGTTCAGTAACTTCCCATAAAAACTGTATATCCTGTGTAGAGGATTGCATAGCCTCTGGCTACATTGCATTCTTAGTTCTTTATTAGTAGCCACCCTATTGTGCTACAAAGAGCTGAGACTACTGCTAACACCCACATCCATAACACACAATGTAAGGAATCATGGGCCATGTAGTTTACAGGCAGGACACTGAGATTGCAGGTGCTCTGCTGCCCTCCAGTGTTCAGGTAGAAATAGTACAAACAGCCAGTAGCCTATTCATAGTTGATCTGCATAAACAAAAACTTATATAAGAATACAACTCATAAATGATTGTGTGCTTCTTGCTTCTATTCATTTTGTTACTCTACATCAAACCTTTAACAAAGATAGTATATGGGGGAAATGTAACTAGTAAAATTCTAGCTCTGTTCAGAAGTTTAAAAAGTAAAATAAACTTGGCTGGAGGTAACAAGAGCAGTGGCTGCAGTACCAGTACAGGTAGTCCCTGGGTTAAGGACATCCAACATAAGGACGCCTCCTAGGTACGAACGGGGCTTACCTGCTCCCTGTGTGCAGGATTGGTGGAAGGGGGGGAGCTGTTGGGAAAAGCAATCTTTTGCTAAACACAGCTGATGTTGTGGGTAATCTTAGGGACTGAGCTCTTCTGGAACACATTGTAACTCTTTAATGACCAAGACAAACTCTGCAATTGTTTCTTTTTGCATATCAAAGCACAGCTTGCTCCAGAAGTTAATGAATGTCTAGGCTCCATGAAATGTTTTTGTATTTTTTTTTTGCTTTGTTTCTGATAAACTCACAGTGAGGATTTTATACAGTAACTGACACCACGCTGTCTAATATTATGTTGGGACAAACATCTATCCTAATTGCATTTATTAAAATATTGTACCTGTTCTGACTTACATACAAATTCAATTTAGGAACAAACCTACAGTCCCTATCTCGTCTGTAACCTGGGGACTACCTATAGTGCTATCGGAAGGCACGGAAAAGAAAGAGTTAGTATATTTTGTGCACATTATGCTCCATACACAATAAAATCAATGTTTCCTTTATATGTTCATTATTAATTGGTGACAGAACATGTAAATAAAGTGATGAGTGATGAGTGCACATCTAAAGGAGTGCTGAGGATGCCATCTTTTGTAAAAGTTCAGCTATTCTGGCTTTTACTTCCGGACTGCTATACAGATCATAGAGAGCTGATGTGTATCGGGAGAGATTGTCAGTCTGTGACCGACGTCCCCATACAGCAACTCAATGCGGCTGATTTACTAAAAGAGCAGAGAATGTTTATTTTTCAAAGCAAATGCTCACTTAAGTTTAATGTTTATGATTCATTCACTACATTGTCATCATACAAAGTCCTCTCTTCCTCCTGTGTCACTGTCTGTATCTGTCTGTCATTTGCAACCCCTATTTAATGTACAGCGTACAGTAATATGTTGGTGCTATAATAATACTGTTTATTAATTTTAATAAAAAATCTTATGTTTGAATTTTCTCTGTGAGCAAAACACATTTACTTTGCTATGGAAACATTACTGGAAAAATCTAATAATAAACAAATCAGGGGAAAAATATTACATTTGCAATATACATTAACATATGTATCCTAAAAATACCTCTGCAGCACCAGATCCCTGTACAGGCAGTCCCCGGGTCACATACGAGATAGGGACTGTAGGTTTGTTCTTAAATTGAATTTGTATGTAAATCTGAACAGGTACATTATTTAATTAAATAATTTAGGACAGATGTTTATCTCTACATATTATTAGGCAGCGTATAATATCCTCACTGAGTTAATCACAAAGATTGTAAGCTCTTCTGGGCAGGGTATTCTCTTTTGTATCTGTCTGTCATTGTAACCCCTATTTAATGTACAGCGCTTTGTAATATGTTTATCCTTTCATTATTATTAATATTAATACTATATTTCTTCTGTGTATTCCACTCATCAAATACTTGCCACAAATAAATGCCACATCCTAATAAACCATTATGTTGAAGAAGAAAAGAAAACTTTTTACGGGCAAATAAATAACTTGCTGAGAACAAAACTGTTTTTTTAAAAAACTGACATTTATTATCTTTACGTATTGTGCCTTTACTGTCCTCAGCTAAACACAGATGGGACAATTTGTATTTTAAGAAATTTTATCCATGTCAATGTTTGTGTCTGATATACGCATTGAGTCTATGAGAAATGTGAGAAATTGAGACTAATAAGTATTGTCCTGTGTTAATGTTTTTTCTTTTCTTTTTTGTATATGAATTAAATTAAAGATGTTTATTGTTTTGTTCTCAGCAAGGTAAAAATAATAATAAAACACAATTTTTTCATTATATAAAAATGATAGCCACCCTTTTTATAATGTTAAAAATGTCACGATAGATCCACTGTAACAAACCCAGGAAACGTTTTACTAACAGCCGCCATGAAGCATACGACCTGGATATATTAGTGACTGTGTTACCTCACAGGGGTATAATTCATTCTTAGCACAAGTCTCACACTTTCAGTCACCTCTTTTAGAAAAACCTTCCAAATCTCTGCGCTCAACCCTGTGGCCCTTTGGCACTTATCATTGGGCCCTTGAGGCCCTACAGACAGCAGTCTGTTTCGCTGTTTGTGTAACACAATGGCATTATATATACGAATATTCACCAAATATTTCTGCACTGCAGTGAGTTTAAATAGTATCATTGGGACTGTACTAATTTATTCACCAGGAATAATTTAGTTTTGATAATGCTTTTGTTCACACATTAAAATCAGGTTATAATTGATTTTTTTACACACCAAACAAACTTTTTTTGGTAATATATTATAACTCTAACAAACTATAAAACTACAATGGATTCTCCCAACATACCCCTCCATGTAAAATTCTGTACAAATTCTACTCATAAAAACTGCAATTTTTTATTCTAAAAGCTTTGTTCTCCCACTGTTATAGCTTCTATACCTTGTAATGTAGTGACTATAAGAGGGTATAGCAGTTTTAAACTAGTTTATGGAACTTTATAATGAATACAGGCACAGAGCATATGTGAATACAAAGATGGCCGCTCTCTAGCAATCTGCATTATGTAAGCACAAGCCCGTATTCTCTGATCTGTTCACCATACTGGAATGTTATTGATTGGATTCCAGAGTGCTTTATGAAAAATTCATATAGATATGTATTGTAATGATTGTCTGTTACAATATTATGATATAGGTGGGCTGTGGGCCTATTGGTGTACAGGCTGGTGGAGCGTCTCCCTATTGTATTACAGGACTCCAGCTAAGTGCCTTCTACATAAAGACTGACAAATCCAAATATGTCTTTATGGCTGCATACACAATACAAATCATGAATGGTCACGCTTGTCTTGAGCAAAAATTTGACGTGTGACCATCATCAGCAACAGAGGATCAATGAACAATGGATCAGGAATGACCGCTGTGCGCTTCAATAGTGGAGAGAACAGTGGGGTGCCGCTTGCTTGTCCTCCCCCCTCCATAGAACAAAATGGATTCTAAGCGTACAGCTGCCGCTTATTCATCTGTCACTGAATTATTATTATTAATAAACAGGAATTATATAGCGCTAACATATTACACAGCGCTGTACAAACGACAGACAGATATGGAAAGTGACAATCTACAATCTTGAAGAATATGACCAGAAAAGATCCCTACCAGCAACTATTATCCTATACAGGTACATAGCCGAATTCCTATATGTGAGGCTGTGATTGGATGACAACTTGGTGTGTGAAGATCAATGTGGCTCCCATCCATGCCGGAGAAGGTGGGGTTTACATTGCCTCTAAGAAAAATATTCCAAAGACTGGATTTTATAGAATAACTGTATGCTGTGGTTAAATCCTCTAACCCTTCTGGACATTTTTTAAATCAGGGAACCCTTGGAATACCTTTCACGTCTGCTATATTTACAAAGCCTACAGCTCACAGTACATTAGTGTGGTGGTCAGTAGGAAGAATGTCTCCTACATTGCTGGCCAATGAGAAGAATGTCATCCTTACAGATAGCCAAAAAGATCACTGGTGTCAGTTGTAAGAGGTACAAATTGCTCATTGCTTGGGAAAGAACCCCAGTGATATTATAGTAATCATAGATCTTAGTTATACCAGCTTGCTGCTCTTCTTCCACGTTGTAATTTGCTTCTTCTTCTTCTTGAAGTCAGGGACAGAGTTTGATCGGAGATAATTAGGGCCCTAGTTGTGTTGAAAACTTTTTTTTTTAAATCTTTAGTTTCATGGTTGCCATATTTTTGCTGCTCCAAATCTTCAAAAAATAACCAATAACTGTTTTCTATAAATTTTAATATTTAATTGCATAGCCCACTATTTAGACACCATGATCCCCTTACCTACACCAGTGGTAAAAACAAAATGCATTTTAATGACCCTGTACATAAGGAATGTTTGTAACACTTCCTATGCAGCAGCAGGTGGCTAAAGAGTATTAATCCATACCCACAGCTTTCATTTAAAGGAAAAGTGTCGATGGGGGAGCCCCGCAAAAAAATTCAGGTCTTAGGGAGCCCCTTCTATAACAATACTCACAGTACATTAGCTTGGTGGTCAGTGGGAAGAATGCCTCTTACATTGCTGTCCAGTGGAAAGAATGCCACCCTTACAGATAGCCAAAAAGATCATTGCTGTCTGTTGTAAGAGGTCAATGAGCCCCTAGCCAAGGCTCCATGGAACCCTGGTTGACAAATACTTATCTATGCAATTCATATGTAAAGAAGCTTGCAATTGCATAAAATCTGGCTGTATATTGAGTACTATGGAGGTGGGAAGTTTACATAAAGTATATCTAACTAAAACTCAAAAAAGTATATTAATAATTTGTGGGATCCTAGCATCCATGGAATTACATAAACAAATGTGTAATATCCTTTTGCAGTACTCCAAACTGTATTGTCTAGGAATTACTTTATGATTACTGGCTAGTCCTTATTATAACTCCAAGGTACTGCAATGGGTTCATATCTGGCACAATGCTATGCCAGTTCTAGGATTTTTTTTTTTATATGTTGGTTGGTTAGACAGACAGGTCTGGTACCTGTGCATATTATACACTGAGGTAGAGGCAGTGGAGTGACCACTGTTTACTATGAATGCATGAATGAGCTCTGTACATACATCACTGTTCTGCTCTATGGAGAAGGGAGAATGAGCGAGCGGCACCCTGCTGTGCTCTCTTCCCTTCACTTGCATTGCAGTCATTTGTCGCTCGTCATTCATGGATCTGCCAGGACGGATCCATGAACGACGTTGGATGGCCGCTGTGCACATCTCGTCTGATGCTAGCCCTGAAGCATTAATTGGATGTGTTTATGTACCATTACGGCCAATGTCCTCCACTTATGTAGGAGTCATCTGGAAGTTGTATTTGACTCTGATAGACGACAAGGAGGTGGGAAAATCTTTCAAAGAGTTTTTCCTTGTACAGGTTTCTGGACTAACAATAAACAGAGTGATGGGAATGTGAAAACAATTAAAAACGGTTTGGCAAATAAAGTGCAGTTCCTTTTAGGAACATATAAGTATGACCAGCATATCTTTGTAATTCTTAATAGGGATTTTAGAAAATACCGCTCATCTGATCCATAAACAACATATAGATCTTTGTGCCAGAAGGATATTATAGGTTTTTTTTAATAAAATCCAGATCAGGGATATTGGAAGTTGTCGGGTGATGCTATGTGGATCTTTGAGGCGATCTTCAGTAGTTCTTCTGGGGAAAGGGTGCCTATAAGTTTGAGATTTAGCATCTAAATAGCTTCAATATTAGCAACGTTTTTCACTGGAATTTCTCGTCAGTGGGATGTTATAGGTCAGATGTTATAGGAAAACAGAATGGACTTCTAAGCAGAATGTGACTTGCCAATTCTTAGAACAAGTTTGCCTAGTGATGGTCAACCTGATTGTATTATTTTTAATATATGATTATTGTAACATGCTGACAGGAACCTACTTGGATAGGTAGGTATTTTACATTTTGGGGTTCAGGTCTTTTTTGTGCTGCTGGTAAAGTGTTTGGCAAAAATAAGGATCTTGGTTTAACGTTGCAAACATCTGACCTATGTTGCCTGGGGCATAGTGTGCGAATTTTTCTTTTTGTCATTTTTCTGCAACATGCGATGTTATGTACAGCAATATCTGTTTCCCTAAAAAAATGACACTTTCAATATTTTAGAACATTTTAACCAAGCGGGTGAGTGAAGTGGGTGAAAGAGATTTACTTAGACCAGGTTGGTGGAATGGACTTTCTGAAACCATCCATTGAATTGGTTCTACACATACATGGAATGTTTAATGCTGCTTTTAGGATCCACTCCCATTCAAAATGTGGAGAACTAAAGAGGAAATGAGATGTCACATGAGCAGACCAATGACATCTAAAAAAAGGTTTTTAAATTTAGGTATTGTAATCAATAGTGTCCAGGGTCCAAATCCACTATCTGCCTATACTGCCTGTGCTAATAGCGTTTTCCAGAGGTATTCCATTTCCTTCTAGCAATACACAAAGTATACTAGTAGGTAAATGGCTTCCTCTAAAAGGGCTTTGAGTGTGTGCAAGTAATGTACAGTATGTACATTGGATTGTGGCTTGCTTTGGGGACAGAAGGGGATGTTCAATGATCTATGTATGCTGTAAACTGGTGTGTAAAATATAAAATAAAGACACAAATAATTAAAATTATAACAAACTGCAAAACCTATTTCAGCCAGTTTGAAAAACAGAAATCTGATTGTGAATCAAAGTACCTTGCACATCATCATTTCTATTTATACCATTTTACTGAATCAGCCATTTAGTGAGTAGTATGAAAACATTACAAAATAAAGGATGCTAGTACATTGTGCTGTGTAATCGGATGTCCTCCTGTGTAAAATGTGCAAATGCGTAAAAGAAATTGCGAAAGAGAACTACAATAGTATAATAAAGTGTAAAGTTACTTCCCTGCTGTTTTTTAGTCAAACATTTTATTACTCATCCGTTTCATGATGAGTGTCCTCTAATCAATAAATCAACAGTTTCTCCGTGTTTGTGCAACACACAGTGTTATGTACAGCAACATCTGTTTCCCTAAAAAAGACGCTTTCATTATATTAGAACATTGATTTTATGGCAAGATTGTTTTCGCAATGCGTACAGTGCTTTAAAGCAGTAAAGGTTCTAGCAGAATTTGTTTTGATTCAATGCCACCTAACTATTGAAACCTGGCTAGAAGCAATAGTAACGTAAACAAACATTTCTGTGCTTTTACTGTACACTGCTGTTTGACAAATGGGAGTGCATTTATGTGTGTTTTATGATTGCATGATTTAATAAATATGAAATTATATAACATAATGGACTAGCATAGTTACATAGTAGGTCCAGTTGAAAAAAAGATATAAATCTATCAAGTTCAACCACTAGAGAAATAAACATATTCCAGGTATAAAAAAACTCTATAAGACATAGTTGGTCCAGAGGAAGGTAAAAAAATACCCTTTATAAAGCCTGGTTCAATTTGCTTCAACAAGGGAAAAAAATCCTTCCTGATTCCATGAGGCAATCAGATGTTCCCTGGATCAACAGTCACTGTTATTTTTACT
>NC_092864.1:61561020-61578494 GCF_032062135.1 Pyxicephalus adspersus
TTTATACAGGGTGATCATATCCCCCCTTATACGTCTCTTCTCAAGGGAGAATAGATTCAGTTCAGCTAATCTCTCCTCATAGCGGAGCTCCTCCATTCCTTTTATTAGTTTTCCTTTTATTAGCTCTCCACTCTCTCCAATTCAACAACATCCTTTTTGTGAACTGGTGCCCAAAACTATACTGCATATTCCAGATGTGGTCTGACCAATGCTTTGTACAGGGGCAGGATTATGTCTCCATCTCTGCAGTTTTTTCCTCTTTTAATACAAGAAAATATGCATCCCTAAAACTTACATATTTTAGGATATGTCCTTCTACAGTTCTAGCTCTGGCCACTGACCAAAGAGGGGTTTGGTTCATACAAAGAAGTCCAGAAAGCACAATTTTCTCCAAGTGGTTTATCATGAGACAGAAACAATTGTGCTAATTTTAACATATGGATAGCCAGCGGAGGGTGTCTCTTTAATTTCCTTTTTTTTTTTTTTTTTTTTTTATAGCATAGCAAACCCTTGAATTCGGATCAACACTTCCACATTATGTCAATTTAAAATTAATATTAAGACATTTAGTGAACATCCCATGACTCAGCCAGTCCAACAAAAACACTTCTTGGCTAGGTTGGATTGTTCTTCTGAGACCAAGTCATCACTAAGGAGGTCTTCATAATGTGTAAGCATGCATAAAAAATTCTTTGGAGGTCATATTTTTCCAAATGTTTCTCAAGTCTGAAAGCAGCTGCATAACAGGTTTCTCCCCAAAAAAAATATACCTTTGGCTGAATCTTTTTTTTACAAAATATGTCAAATAATAAAAGCAGAACAGCTGTATGAAATATAAAAAAAAACCTTCAATAACTTAAAGTTTAAATCTGGACAGATATAAAAGACTCAAATGAATGCAGATCTGTATTCACAATGGCATCATTAAATAAAATGCAAGCATTGTAAGTACCTGTCCTAGTAACAGCCCATTGTAGTTCCCTGTACAATGGAGCTGGAGTGTGAGGGGAAAAAACAGAACAAGTAGCAAGTCTGCTGATAAAACTACTGTACTTCATCTTTTACTGTCAAGGAACAAGCTAAAGTGAATCCAGGATGAACTTAGATTGAATTTATTGCAGCAGAAGCTGATTTTGTAAATGCACCTTTTAATTGGCTGTTTATTTTTTGTCTTGTTATTTTTGGCTGGATTCTTACTTTAAAGCCCCATTAAAGCAATACACATGTTCTTCTGTTTATACTCTTGTTCTGTTGCTTGGAATTGCCTGGATATGTATTGGCCGATTCTCTCAGCATGTGTCCTAACACAGACTGTAGTGTAAAGAATAGAAGGTAATGTTTCCAACTGAGAGAGTGCAGACCATATGGTAAATCTCTGGTGCCTGTTAGACTGCGCAGTCATATATAATTACATTGCATAACTGCTTAAAGTAGAAAGAAGAAAGGCTATGAAAAAAATTCTGTGTGTCGTCTCCACCCGGTCTCCAAACATTTGATTGGCTATGCCAGAATGACGTAACTCTTTTGCATTTGTGCCCAAGGTAATGCACTCCTAGCACCCAGGTATGCGAAGACCGTACACTGAACTGAATATTCAACAGAAGATTTTAAACAAGCAGAAACTTTGTTTTATTGCAGAAGAGGCATAGACTGGTATAGTCACAATTTTTTGTTTTTTTGTACGGGTTTAGTTCTTTAAGGGCTATGTCATCATGTGCCTGATAAACCTAGGGTTGTAATAAGGTGGAATTATTGGTGGGACTACAAGTGTCTGGAAGTGTTAATGAACAACACAAAACACTTGGGTGCTGCTTAATTAAAAGTTAGTATTCCTCTTTATTGGATGCGTACAATGGTCAAAGACAGCAACAGATCCAACAGGAAAATTATACGACTTTGGAGGGAGTGCCCATTTGTATATCATCTAACTGGGAAGAGTCGGACAGGGAGAAAGCTGGCATATTTTTACACATATCCAGAAAATGTCAGCGTCAGCACTCAATGGGAATATAGCCAGCTTTTTTTAATTACTTAACTGAATAAAAAAAACTCTAACGTTATCACTAATAAATAATTTCACAACTACTACTTCAACTTGGATTCTAATGGCCACAGCCTTTTTATTGGCTTACTACAATTCACTAACATTACTAAATAAATATAATTTTATTGAATTTTTTTAACAACTACCGATGCAGACTCAGCCATCACAGCTCAAAACTAAATAATGTCCTCCACACGCCGCCATTGTCAAAGGCAGCACCATCCCCACCAAGGCCATTCAATTGCCACTTAAATTCCCAGATTAGAAATATCTATACCAATGTCATTTAAGAGAACTGAGTCGGTTCTATACAACCCTTGTTCCTTCCTTCCAAATCAACGTGTCTGTAAGACGAGCAATTAAACCCATACAACTTCCTAGCCAACTTCCTAGCCAACTGCCGGTTCAGGCGTTTTCTAATGTTTTCACAATGAATCAATTGAGGAGAGTCCAACCATAGCAATATCAGAATAATTTCAGTGAAAATTATATGTAAATTAGGCTAAGACATCTTCAGGTTATACATTTCATATTGTATAGTAAAAAGAATGTCAAGAGTTTTAAGGCGGCCCATGTCATTACGTCTCAAACGAATAATCGAGAGTTCAGGTGATGGCCAAATCCCTAAAAGCAAATGAAAGATATAATTAAAATCTGCCCATACCATTCCTCCTAATCCAAACCAGTAAATAGTATAATGAAGGGGTTCAAATCCCAAATAAGCTGTAGAGACTCTCTTATCGCTCGTTTGTGGGCCCAATAAACAAAAAAATGCCCCAGCACCCAAATCTTCAATTTGGATTCTGAAAAAAATAAATAATCACTCACATTGATTAGGATGAATATAGTCATGAAAACATTTTGATTTCCAACACCCAATTTACAGATGTTTGTATCAGATAAACCCAGCCCTGCTGCCTCAGTAGCAGCTCCAATGCAGAAGAAATGAGATGAGATGTGCAGACGACCCAAACCGACTCTTCCCGCACATTTCCACAGAGTTAAATTGGAACTTAGTGGCATACCATCAGCATGAATTAAAAGAGGGCACAGAAGATCTACAATGAAGATACTGAGTAATCAAGGACACTGGGCAAACCATAGGCAACGGCATTGCCTTGATCCCGTTTAATCTGCCCCTCCCCAATTGATCGGTTTTGCTTCTAGCTATGTTAAGGCTCAGGATGTCCTTTGATATTATCAAACTTAATACTACTGCCTGGGATTTTTGCATCTATTATCAATTCTGATATGTGCAAAGTCCCAAAAAACATTAATTTGAAAAAGCTAATTTGAATAGTAATGCCTCAAAACCAGAGGACCAAACAAAGTCAGTAGCTCTGCCTAGCTCCTCCAATATGCTATGGGTGACAGGAGCTCTATTATCTGGGACAAAATCTGGTCCGATAATCGCTAACAAAAAAAAGTGCACAGCGACGCGGATAAACGAGGATTGTCACTGGAAACGAAAGACCGTCCCTGGCAGATCTGATTGAGCGACGATTGTTCACTATCTATTGTATGTACGATCGTTCAGTGATTGTGGATTGTTCTGCAGTACACTTTCTCCTTTACACGTCACTTTCTGCATCGTTCAAACAATCGTATCTACCGTGTGTACATTATTGGTGGATTATATTTGAAAGATCGTATCGTTACAGCTTGTACAGAATTGTGCACAATACGATCGTTCATAATAAACGTGCAAATTTGTTAATCTGTCATTAGTTGTTTGTTTTCTAATGATAATTATTGCGCATGTGTACCTACCTTAAGCCTTTCAGTGCTTGTTTGACTAAAAAATTTATATATAATTAGTTGAATGGGGAAATACAGATATGGTAACACGTCCCAGTTCTTTCACGGTTGTACCCATTTATATTCTTTGGGGACTTTGGCACCTAAACATAAAATCACATAATCCACAATTTAAAATTACAACATATATTTACGCACTTTAGTTAAAACATCATAAAAATATCACTTTAACAATTATTACATGTTCAATAATATAGTGAATTAGATACAATCAATTTTTCTTGGTTTGATCTATTGTTCTTGAAACTTTAATGTGATATGTCGGCTTCCTCAGAAGGACTTTAGGAATATCCACAACTATGTGAGTTTATATTTATACAGTTTGGGGCAGTGACACACAAGGCCAAGCCACGTTTTTGTGTATACTATTACATTTCCTTAGGTCACTTCACTCTGCATTGGAATAGTCATTTGTTTCCTATTCACAAAGTGAACCAGGGACTCCCCCCGCAACCATGGCTTGGCTTTGTGTGTCACTGCACAAAATTGGTGATATGCTACAATGAAGAAACATTTGTGCGTAAGCTGAGACGTGTTCAACCTGTGTGAACTGATTGATTGAAATGTTTCTCATAAGTATAAATATAAACTGACATAGTTGTGGATAATCCTAAAGTCCCTAGGATCTGAAGGTCAATGCGGAGGGGAGCAAGCATCCAATGGGAGATCCAGGGACTTTACAGATAGAAGGATGGGACCCGCTGATACCCGAGGAAAGAGGGGCTGATGAAGACACACTGATGGCCTCCAAGCACCGAAGGAGCCAGGCTTTACCCCCCGGTTCTCCAGCTCTCTCCAGGACACTGCAGATGACGGATTTCATGGTTGGTGAGTTCTAGATCTTCTTGCTGACTGCTGCCAACGGTTCTTTTGTTATTCTTTTATAGGTTCCTAACCACGTGCTGCGACCGTTTGGAGAAGGAGGGGCTGTCACACTTGTGGACATGCCGTTGAAGGTAAGTACCCAGCAATAATAAAAAAAAAACTACGAGTATCGTAAACATAAGGGAGCGAAGCAAATGCCCTACATTTTCTGGCATAATCCTATGAAGGTAGTTAGACATTTGTTACACTCCATTATCATTCCATGATATCTGTAGTTAAGTTATACACTGATCATAACCAATTAGATTTTTACATGACTATTGCTGGCTCATTTTGGCCAAACCCGCTTGTTACATTATGCTAAATAAAAAAATAGCAATTGTTAGTATGAGATTAAATTTTGTTTATTACCAGCTATATTCTTTCTCATGACCCATCAGGGCATAAAAGCCGTAACTTCTTATCAGGTCAGGGAAGAAGGACACAAGATGATCACAAGGGCACAGCCTAGACATTATGCAGTAATCCACCTGTACATCCACAATACATGTATTCAGTTTTCCATGTTTTTGTATTTACCTTGCTAAAAAAAGAATAATCCCCTTAGGTGACTCTGTAGTGGAATATTCAGAAAGCCTACTAGCCTATAATAAGAAATCTGTTACACATGTGTAGCATTGGACTGCGTGCTCGACCGAGGTGTCATTTAGGAACTTAAGCTAAGGGTTGCAAGATCTCCTTTTGGTGCTTTCAGTGAGTTTACAGTGAACTTTTTATAAATAAAAATAAAGAGTGTCATTTATTTAGGCACCGTGGCTTCTTTCCTGCCAGAATTCTCTATTTCACTGTTTATTTGTATGAGAAGCTGTGAGCTGGCATCCAACACACTGACCATTGAACAGCAGAGTCATTCATATAGGGCTTTTTGTGTGAGCCAAACAGGAAAGGGAAGGAAATCTGACATAAATAATGGAGTGTATAACTCTTACACAGTACAGAAAAAACATCTTTACAGGTCTTATTTGTTTTAAAGCTTAGCTCTAGGTAGATTAAATGTGAGACTATTATGGATACATTAAATTGAAAAAAAAAAAAATCAGTGTTTACACAGATGGTACAAATAAATTGAAATCCCTTTTGATATGCACCTTAACATTTGAAAAGGAGAGGTCTAAACCTGGACATACATTGGACAATCTATGTAAGTGATTGAATATTCAGTTTAAAGCGTACCTAAACTCAGAATTTTCACTTTACATAAAAGAATAAACAACCCTTGTATGTTAAGTAAAAATTCTGTTTGTTTTTTTTAAGTGCAACGCCCTTTAAAAAAAAAACGTGTGCAGCACTACTCCTTTAATTCTCTATATGGGAGCGCAAAGTCTCCAAGGATGTGTGACTTAGGCTCTTGGGTGCTCCTTCTGCGCATGCCCAAGCACCATGGGCATGCACAGAAGGAGCACTTTCATAAAAAAAAAAAAAAAAAAAGGCCATCTCACCTATGCACAAGTTTTTTTCCCCAACTACGTCACCCGATCTTACATATGGGTTAAGTGATGTAAGAAGAACAACCCGGAAGAAAGGGAGAAGATGGCAGTGCCTGGAGCCGGCCCGAAGATACCAGGACGACAAGGGACCCGATGAAAGAACTCTCTGGACCCATTGACTGCACTGCGGGATTGAAGGTAAGTGTATTTTGTTTTGTTTTGGCCACTTTTGAGTTTACTTCCTCTTTAATTATTTGGCCAAAGCAATATAGCACATGAAATGTCAGTTTAGATTAGCCTCATAGAGAGGTATTATTGTTCTGTTTATAGGATAAAATGAAGAAAGATTCAGTTCGGTATTTGCTGAATGGTCTGTAAATGAAAATACTCCATAGGTGGCAGGTACAAAATATCCACAAATAAATATGTAGAAAATATGCTCAGGTCTGGATAATAATCTTTAATAGAAAGCAAACAATCATCTTATCCATTTAATTACTGACCTTCCGAAATGACCTGATTCTCTTTTATTGAATGCTAGCAAAATTCCAATTAAATGGTAAATGATTCGAATACATTCACTGAACTCTTGCTAAAACATTGTATAATACATGAAAGATAAAATCGATTGAACACGACCCAGCAGAAGAGGTAAGTAGTGGAAGATTTCTTCCATCAGCTATCATTTTACTTTTGACAACCATAATCATTTGAGCTGTCACTGGCTGCATGACATTCAAAGCATTTTTATGGCGTAGACAGTCAGAATCATAGTCACTGCAAAGAAGACCTGTCTACATTATCCTGTTCCTGAATAGCAGAGAATTATTCAACATGACTGTGACCAGAAAAAATGTATTATATTTTACTAACAATCTGGACACTGCTAAGCTTCCTATCAATATTTTACTTTGCCGGTAATATACTGCATGTTTTGGTACAGTTAGCTGTTCCCAGGTGCAATGCAAACTTCTGCTATAGACCCAGAAGTAGTAAACCGCACCATAGGTAAATATGTTTGAATGAAAAGTACTAATTTTATATTAGGCATTCAACCACATCCATACCCCAATACTTCTCTACGCGTTTCGTAGACTAAATCTACTTCTTCAGTAGAAGAACAACAAGTGTACAGAAATCTATGGAAGGAAAAACACATAAGTGGAAGTTTTTAACATCCAACAAACAAGTAATACATAATATTTAGGGATTTACACTGTGTGCTTTAGCAAAACCAGGAATGAACATGAATAAGCAGCCCCCTGGTTTCTAATTGAGTGTTACTTCTAGGAAACATTCAGCAATGCAACTGCATTTAGAAATTGGTTTCTTACTAAATGGGAGCTTGGCTGAACCTGCAGTACAACATTGCGGTCAAACATAAGTCTGGAATGGCCCTTAGCCATTGTTTTTAGGTAAGCTTTTATTTTAAAATCTAAACCCTAGCTAGCTAGCTTTATGTAAAGTGGGGAAGGGTTGGAGTCAGTCCCTGTTGTACAAGTTTGCCCTCACTTCCTGTCTTTGTTATACCCAGGCCATGATCGAGCCATGACTATAATAGACCTTCCTGTTTTTCCTTTCTAAAGGTATTTGCATGTATATATACTTCTGGAGAATTCCCTAGGGACTGATAACAGGGTATAGCTGCTCCAAACTTCATTTAAAGCTAACAAACGTGATATATTTCTAAGGTATATTTCTTTCTACTATAGGTTCAGTCAGTCCCAATACTTCCTGCCCTCCACATCCTGTTCAACAAAAAAAAATCCTAAGACTATATTCAGAATGGTGGTAAGCTGCTGCTTTCTGACATGGACACAACAGCAGTCCAAACCTCTCCTATTCAAGGTCGTGGCAGATCACGGCACAGTTTGCAAACACAACATGTCACAATTGGCTGCTATTGTGCTATTGTGCTATTGTGGCCTGATGATCTGCACCATGGTCGCAGTTGTATGTAAATTGTGTCGCCAGTGGTTTGCCTATCCCGGCTGCACAGCAGCATTGGTATAATTGCAATTAGTCCGTATATACTAATTATTAACAAAGCCCCTTGATTTTTGTAGAATCTTTATTTTTTAAACAAATGTGGTGAGCAAGGAAACGGAAAACTTAAATCAACAATTGAAGAAAAAGTCAATCAAAACAGACAACAGAACAACTGTAGAAAAACACAGTAGTATAAGTTTTATCTTATCAGTCCTTTAATTTGGTTGCTGACATCAGTATATGACATATAGATAGCCACTAGAGCGAGAACTAACAAAAGTGTAAAAAAAATATCTTTACAAACCATTACAGAGCAATCTATATTAAAGAGGAACTAAACTAAAAACATCCAAAAAAAAAAAAATACACTTACCTTCAATCCCGCATCGTCCTGGCATCCGTCCCAGAGCCATCGCTCCAGACACTGCCATGTTCTTTTCTTCCGGGTTCTTCATCCTACGTCACCTTACCCAGGTGCGAGATCGGGTGACGTAGGATGGAAAAAAACCTGCCGATCTCACTGCGCAAGCAAATTTTTTTTCCTTTGCGTGTAAAGGCTCCTCCTGCACATGCCCGAAAAAAAAAAACAGAATGTTTACCTTACATAAAAGGGTTGTCTAACCTTGTATGTAAAGTACATTTTCTGAGTTTAGGTACCCTTTAAAATCAGGTTTCCAAATTTTATGCATACGGTCTGTGACACTATAGAGAAGATTTTTCTGCGCTTCCTGCTTTGTCTAACACCTGAACCCCAAACAAGCAAAAAGCAAATTTCCCCAAAGAGACACAAACAAGAAGCTGCAATATGTTGTTAACCTTCTTCCCCCTGCTCAAAAGTTCATTTTAGTTGCTGTCTGTATGTCCCTGTTGGAACGATATTATCTCACTAGAGGGTCTACAGGACCCATCCATTCCTTATCACAGGGATGTCAAACTCAAATACACAGAGGGCCAAAATTAAAAGTTAAGACAAAGTCAGGGGCCAACCTTAAAATTTATTGAAAAAATTGAGGACATTTTCCTTCTCATTAGATATAAACCCTTTTCATATGGAAACAAAGAGGTTTTGCTTCACATCAATCTGGAACAAGCTTATAAAAAATTGAGGACATTTTCCTTCTCATTAGATATAAACCCTTTTCATATGGAAACAAAGAGGTTTTGCTTCACATTATTCTGGAACAAGTTGATAACAGAAAAAGAGGAATACAGAATTTTTTTTTTTTTTTTTTTTTTTTTTAGAAAAAATCTAATGCTTTTTTCTCTATTTGTAGCCTTCTGAGTTAAATTTCAATGGTAACCTTTTTGCACAGGCTAACAATAATAACAACAATATTCTTCAATGAAAATTCAACCATTCAAGTCCATACCTTGGAGTAGCAAGGAAAAGTACAGCTGAGGGGAAAGGGTTGGAAATGCCAGACGCCGCCAATGTGCAGCGAAATCTTATTAGTGGCCCGCAACTTAAACTCCCTCTTCATTGAAATAGCGCCGCTACTAAAATTCCAGGCATTATTTGGGTCTATAAAACAGTCCAATGCAGAGACACGCATAGGCAGAGAGCCCGCTGGTCTATAGACGCGAGTGATGCTGGGAATTGTAGTAGCGGGGCTATTTCAATGCAACGGTATTTAGGATTCCTTTGGGGGGCAAAAAAAAAAGGCCATTGGAGCCAGATTTGGCCCCTGGGCCAGAGTTTGACATCCCTGCCTTATCACATTCTTATATCACCAGTGCTGTGTCAGATTAAGTGAAGGAGTCTGCAATAGCTTGATATGGCTTGAAATAATAAAAGTGAAGCCAAAACATTTTTTTATTTTAGATAAAGTAGGGAATGTTTAAAAGTCCTCAGGTTTCCTTTGCCATCTGTGTCCCATAGGAGGATTTCCTTCTCTTGCGACCTGTAGATACAATAGAAAAACTCTCTCAAAAGTGACAATGGTCACCAGTACAAATAGAGATGAATCCACAGATAGCAAGAAAACCTGACAAGGGTTCCGATCCTTTGCCACTTTGTTTAAATTATTCAAAAGATTCCTAAAAACAGATTCCTTTTTTATCTTCAGGAGACAGGCACAGTAATATATGTTTTAGGATTTTATTGAAAGGAGCCCCATAGGAAGTAAGGTAAAATGAGCAGTTAGCTACACGGATGTCAACTGTAAATCTAAAGTTCATCCTAAATTCATTGTAACAGTAATATTGTTAAGCTGTATGTTTCAGTGTAGATTGGAAACACCATGTAAATGTAGCCAAGGAATAGCAAATGCCCAAGGTTGTCAACATTAGCCCAAGCAAGCCTGGTTGGGCATCAGATGGTCATCTGAATTGTGTCACCCATTTGTTAAACCACACAACTGCTAATAAAGTGAGATACATTTCTTTAAAAATTGTGTGAACACTTCCCTATTACACAATTTTATGATTTATTTGTGATTTGATTTTACAAGGAAACTCCTATTGTTCATTCATGAGGACAAATGAATAGATAATATATCTAATGAACATACTACTGTTTTATAGGAGATTTGTAAACTTTGAACTACTTCATTGCTCTTTGTTGATTGTGGCAATGAGACATTCATTACCGTTTGTATCTGGGAAAAAAAATATGAAGTGGTGCCTGGAATGAATAGACTAATATTCAATGGATCACAAAGGACAATTGGATCTTTTTCTATTCTCTGAACATTTTACTTGAAGCTAAAGTTTAATCAGCTTTTTTTGTTGCCTTTTCTGATACCAGGAATGACAAAATCACTATTTACCAGCAAGTACGTGTTAATCTGCTTTTATTTTGCCCTCCCTTGTACCTTTTTTGCTTTCCCATCAGAATGCTAATACAATTTGTAAATAAATCAGTTTTACTTTTCTATATATACCTTATGTCTTTGCTCTTTTCTTTGCAATGCATGAGGACCATGGATGTTGGGAGGGGAGCAGTATAAAGTTTACTAAAAACAAGACAGTACCTGGCCCTGATTCCTCTCCAAAACCTTCAGCCCTAATGCATGCTGTGGGCTTACTTACTTAATTATGCCAAGAGTGATGTGGTAATGGTGGGCTGAAAGAATGGCTTTTCTAAGAAGACCTGCCTGGGCTGTGCCCCAAGTGTTCTTGAAACATCTGGAATCCTTTTTAGTGAGGAGGGTACACCAGAGACAGTAAAGCTGTGCATTGACTCCTAATAATAGTCAATCAAAACAGTTGTTAGTGATCATTTAGGATTTTTAGGAGATATAGCTGAGTTGTGTGTTCAATTTCGTGGGAAGGGAAGGATGAATGAAGGGTGTCCTACTAGAGGGACTACCACAGTCCTCATTAGCAGCCTGTCATTTAGTTATCAAGCATGGTGGAACTTTAACCTCCCTAGTGGTAAGTTGCTAGAAAAAAGTTGCTGAAAGCGGTAACCCTGAGTTGGACTATAGGTAAACCTATGGGAAGTAATAGTAAATACAGCCTTACCTAATCCGCCAGCGTCCCGCGTCGTCCATCGCCGCGATCTCTGTGTTCTTCCTTCTTCCTCCGGCCGGCTTCTGCATCCGATGAGTCACCGGGGGAGTTCCCGCTGACGTTGGTGCGTGTGTACATTGCCGGCGGGGCAGGAAATTCAAAATCAATTTGTATTCCATTAAATACAAAAAAACTGTATTGAATCCAATACATTGGATTTATATGTGTAAAATCAGTACATTGTTTTCAAGAACATTTATTTTACAATATATATAATAATATGAGTGTAATATGTATTTTTTTTATTTGTTTAAAAAACATAAAAATATAATATAATATAATATAATATAAAATAAAATATATAGATTTTTTAATTTAGTCAGTTTATTATGTTTACATGATTTTGTGTTTCAAACTTTATTATACCTATACTATTATATTATACTGTAAAATAAATTTTCATGACAAACAATGTACCACTTTTAGACATAAAACCGGAAAGAAATGAACCGCTAGGGAGGTTAAACTACATTGTGGAACTACTGATGTGGATTTGCTCTAGCTATGAAGAGCAGATTCGGGCTGGGGAAGAACAGGCTAAATGATGCTGGTAATTCTCCAGCCAGGTCGGCTTTATCTGAACAGCTGCAGCTTCTATTGCATACTGTTCAATGTATACTGGAGTCCTACTTCAAAGGAAACCTTTGGTTGTAAAAATACTATATCCCTGGCTCATCTAGTGATTTCAATATTTCCTGAGGCTCTGACCTGATTTAAATCTGCAATGAAATGAAAGATACTCAAGAAAAAAAGATGTAATATATTTCAGTTAATCAGTCCTTGGATGTAATGGCTGTTTTCGTTTTCATTTTTCAGGTTAGGAAGATTTTCAGTGAGTACAGAAAATACCTGTTGATGTTAAAATAAATAGAACACACTCCTTCCAATCTATCCTGTGTATAAATCCTCCCCCATGTAATGGATATAATAATAGTAAAGACATGTTCATACCCCAAAACAGGAGGGCAGTGTGGGGTGACTATTGTGACTCAGAGCAGAAAGTTATCTTAGCCACCCTATGGAAGAAAGTTGTTTTATTTCACAAATTACTTTCCTCTTCTAAGAATGTCCAATATCTTTCCAAGTTTGGTACTGTTTGCGCTCCTCCTTCCTTTTCTGTATCTGTTGGGGGAGCAGCACAGAGAAATACAATAGATTGTCATTTGATTGACAGCTATGAACCTGCTAAAGGGAGGCTTTGCTAGATAAATAACATATATAAAATACCTTACATAAACAAATAATCCTCCAGTAAGATTGTTGTTACAACTAATGGCCTGGTGACAAGAATCCTTTAAATACAGGTTCATTTTATTATGTATATGCAGCTGTATCTTGCTAAAAGCACAGCATTGTTGGGGGTTTCCGCTCTTTAATTTAACTCAAACAAATTTGTTTTGTCTGTTTAAAATTATTGTATTTGTTTACAAATCTTGATGAAACATTTACCCTTTGATTTATCTACAAACATTTACACCATGCAGAGATTCACTTGGTGATTCACAGACCATGAATGTGTGCGTGTATGTGGGTGGCTGTCTGTATCCTAAATTAGACGTACCTCTGTAGCAGTGGTTTCCTGACCATGTAGAAGTCATGACCTTCTTACAATGACTGTCTCTCTATGTAGCTTCAATTGCCCACTGTAACAACAATTGTGAATATAAGAATGTTACAACTTACAAAGGTTAAAGCTAGTCAAGCAACATGAAAAATAAAATGTTATGGGGACTGTACAGTCAGTCTTACATATACTGGTCTCAGATTAAAAGACAATTTATACATAACATAACATAGGGAATGAATACTGAAAACCCTCTTTATAATAATGACATGCTACTAACTATAATAAAATGCTAAAGTATAAATACTTTAAAACTAGATTTTCAAAGCACTTTATGTGTGGGAGAGTTGGAACTCTTCTGTTTAGTTTTCCTTGTTGGCTGAGATCTTCCATCACCTCCCATCCCAGTGACCTGGCAGAGGATCTAACCATTCCCCGCCCAAAAAAAAGTTATTTTGGTGCTCACTTTTCATATTAATAAGCACAGAGAATATTTGGCGATGCACTGTGCAACACTGCAAAATGAAGTTTTGGTGTTTTAAAAGTGTTACAGTAAACCATGTTTTTTTGTGTCTTTGCACAAATCTAAAGCCATTACTATATTAAATTACCGGTACTGTAGCAGAGCTTTAGACAAATGTAATAGCAACATATTAATGCAGCGTTGTATTTTCTTGCATTTTATTTGAGTTTAGCTATCTTTAATGCCCTGTACAGCAGTAACTGCAAAACTATAAGGGAACAGATCCCATAGCCTGGTGACCTGCAAAAGTTCTATAATTGAGCAGCTAATAAAGGGAGAGGCAGAAAAGCAAAGAGTTCTCCTTATCTGTAACCCTTTCTTCCAAATTGTGATGCCCTTTGCCACCACTGTCATTATTTCTCCATTTGGTCTTTCCTTGTTTTCTTCCAGATGCTTTGAATGGGCTGGGACTGTAAACTGCTCTGTGCACGGGAATGTACAATATCAAGAAATTGTTGAAAAAAAAGAGAGTTTTCTTAGTGACTTTATCAGCTGTATAATCTATATGTTTAGATATTTGTCTGTAGTTCAGCCTTAAGGCTTAGTCTACACGGACGTTTTCCCCAGCGTTTAACCTGAGGCTTGAAATTCCCATGCATCACAATGGGCTAATCTACACCAGGATGTTTCTTTGAGGCACGTTCAGGAGCGTTATCTATAACGTTGCTTGCAATGTTTAAAAACTTAAAACGAGGGGTTAACACTGGAAAACGCCCCATAACATGGGGAAACGTGAGTAAACGCTTCCATTAATTTCAATGATGTGTTTTCTCACATTTTCCTGCGTTTATAAGCACTTGAAATGTAAGTGCCTTAAAAACGTGGGAAAATGTGATATAGACATTTTCTAGCATTTTAAAGGCAAGCTTTAAAAAAAAACGTCCGCCAAAGAATTATTTTAAGCTTCCAAACAGCTTTAAACTTTTTTTTTGTTTGTAGACAAACATTAGACATTGTCGTAAAGCTGACAAAACTGCAAACTATATATTATGTTGTATTTTGGCACACATATTGCTGACACCTCTGAAGTTCAACTTCAGCTAAATGATTTGGGACATCATCTGGAAAACATGTTGTTGATGGGCACAGCCATAATGAATCACATTCCAGTGCCCCTGGCAGATTTTTTTTACTTTTATACCGGGGCAAAAGCGAGCAAAACAAGAACTCTGGTGGAGGTAGCTGGAAGAATCTTCGTTCAAAGTAGCAGCAGGGTAAAACTTCAAGCCAATATAATGCTATGAGTTGGTTAGCCAGTCTGTTTTCAATTCTCAACAAAGAGATCATGATTAGGAACACAAGAATGAAACTCTGTGTTCTGTTGTCAAAATACTGACCAGAATGGAATCACTATGACACAGTCTGAATAGTTTAAACATGTATCGCAATTTATATACACATCAAGAATTCCTGCTTTTAAAGTTAAAGGGGAACTAAACTCAAAACAAAAAAACACACTTACTGCAGATATGTTTATTTGTTGGGATGTTTCTTTGTTTGGGTCCTGCATCATCCCAGTATCTGTCTTCGGCCAGGTGCTGACATCCTCTTCTTTTTTCTTCTGTATTCTTCTTCCTGCGTCACCGGATCTGGCAGTGCCCATTTGCGAAACTGGGTGACATAGATGGGGAAAAAAGATTTTTTTTCCCATTAATAAAAGGACTCATTTTGCACATGCCCAAGATTAAGGCATGCACTGAAGGAGCAGCCAAGAGCCCTTCCGGGATGTGTGATATAGCTATCCTGGGAAGCTTTGCGCTCCCATTCTGTCTTGATCACTGCAGAGGAGATGCTGCATGCTTTTTTTTTTTAAACTTTATAAAATTTTTACTTTAAATAAAAGGGTTGTTTACCCTTTTATGTAAAGTAAAACTTTTGAATTTAGGTACGCTTTAAAGCTCAATTTAAGCAAGTCAGAGCCTTCCTTTATTTCCTGGATGGACATCCATCATGATTTAGTCCATTTATTACAGCAGAATTTTGCCCGCCCCTTGGATTTACTGGATTTATCAGCCTGGTCTTGTATTACATGGGTCCCAGGTCTGAATCTTAGCTAGGATACAATCTGCATTTGTTACTGAGTTTGTATGTTCTCCCTGTGTTTGAGTGTCCTCCAGGCACTCTGGTTTCCTCTGACATCTCAAAAACATATTGATAGGTTAATTGCTTTTCCCAAATTGGCCTTAGACTATGTTAATGATTAATGACTATGGTAGGGCTCAGTGGCTAATACTCTTGTCTCTGAAGCACTAGGGTCCAAAGTTCGAATCTTGGCCAGGGCGCTATCTGTATGGAGTTTGTATGCACTCCCTGTGCTTACATGGGGTTCCACCAGGCACTCCAGGCACATCCTAAAAACCGTAGATGGTAGAGACATTAGATTGTGAGTTATTGGCATGAATATGGACTTTGTGAAGTGCTGCATATTGTGTTTAGGTTATATAGGCACAGGATTATAGTAAAGGTAATCATAGAAATATTAGATCATGAAATTCCCTGGGAGATGGTTGGAGACCTGACTACAGACTTTGTAAAGTGCTGTAGAAGATGTTGGAGCTATATAAATGCATAAATAAATAAAACAATGTCAGTCCTATCAGTCACAAAGGTTCAGCATTACATGTGGGAGTCTCTCTAGAGTGATCCGCATGCTGGCATCCACCCAACACTGCATTTTAATATTTGCATTACTCCACCCAAAAGTCAACCAACTTCTTGTGATCAAGCGCTTGAGAGGAGGACTGGGACAGGGTGCTTTGGTGTTTTTGGAAAGTTTTGTTGAGTAGAATTCCTCAGCATACACGAATATTGAAATATATGTGAGTTTGCAACCTTTACTAGAGGAGTAGTATAGTAGTGTTCAGAAGAAGTAAAAACTTCACTACCTAATCCTTTTCGGCCAGTGCAAGCATTTTGCATCATAGACCAGGTTGTGGTAAATCCCTTCTAATATTTCCACAGTTTTTTTTGGAATAGCAAAAATCACATCTGGTTTTCCATAGTGCTCAGCAGCAATTCACATCAAAAACAACCAGAATTTATTGTGTGAAAGTCTGATAGATGTTGCAGGGAAGAAGATGATCTTGGAGAGTGAAACTGTTCTCTGCCATACTGGTGATGGCAATCTTGATAATAGCAGATGGAAAGGTAATAAGCTAAAGATGAACAGGAAAGATCTTAAGATACAATGAAATTTTCTGTAAAACATATGAACCCCAGGTGAGGATGTGGAGTCAGAGGGCAGTATAAGGGACACTAGAAAAATTGCCAGCTTGCACGGTTTCTTTAAAATTGGTGACTTTGTAAGGTATTATGACCAAAGTCAATATTATCTCTGTCCTTAGCCTCGCCTTACCACCAGATTTTGACTTCCCATTCAAGATGAACATTGATATTGTCCTCATCTGCTGCTGTTGCATCTGTTCTCAGAACTGGTAATACATACACAGGGAAGAATTCTTTCGAATCAATTAGGCAATTAGGCTCCTTCTTCTTGCCTCTTTCCTTGGTCCGTCAATAATAATTGTGTTCGGAAAGAAAATAAAAGTTATCATTTAGCCACCTACTTGTCTGCCAACTGGCTTAGGCTATGTACACACTTCCAATGATTCTCGTCTGATAATCAGCTCAGTGCCGATATCGGACGAGAATCTGGCGCGTGTACAGCGATCGTCGTCTATCGTCCAAACGACTGTCCTGGCGGATACACAG
>NC_092864.1:61578635-61579717 GCF_032062135.1 Pyxicephalus adspersus
CTCTCCATAATGCAGAACGGTGTTGTATGTACAGCACTCATTCATGCATTGTTCAGTCTTGTCGTTGGAAAGGATCGTGAAAGATCCCTTCCAACGACTATTATTGCATGTGTGTACATAGCCTTACTTGATCGGGGGCTCCATTTGCTACATGTTGGATATAACGGTGTTCTGTTTAGAGATATTGCACTGATATGTAGCGGCTGCTACAGCCAGAAATGATATATTTCAGAAAATTTTGGGATAATCTGTTAATTGCAAGTTAAGATGTGTTGCGATAATATTTTTTTTACCTGCTAGAACCTCCATACATGGACAAGTCAAGCTCATGGAACAGATAATTGTTGTTCTCCTAATTGTCCTTATTGTTCTTCCTCCAATACAAGCTACACTGACTATACATTAGTTTAAGTTTATATCAAGTACTGCCATGATTGGACCAGGTAAAATTCGGGGAGTTGGCAGCATGTTCACAGTTATTTTAGCCCCACCAAAAGCAAACACCATCTCTTTGGCTCCCCTACTTCATTATATGTCCTTCAAAAATGCAGAATAATAGCTGGTACTTCAATGGACTATTGGACTCATTCCCCTTCCTCCTATGTATGTGGTTGTACCATTCAGGCACCTAGTATCATCACACTGGGCTGGAATCCTGCATAGGTATAATGTCAAGACCTATATTACACATGACATACATTACAAAGAGTTCAGTTTGCTCTGATTGAACACAATATGAAAAACAAGACAAATTTATGAAACTGGTGAAAATAGCATTAAAGTAAAACTGTTTCTTAGACTTGTTTTGCCAAAGCACAGGTTTTTTATAAAGGAACCAAAAAAAATCCTGGCTATTTTATACTTCAATGATCACGCCACATTTGAAGCACCAAGGAACACTTCCATTAGAATTTCGTAACTACTCACAGGAAGATTACACACTGAAATTCAATATATTATTACTTCTTTATATATATACTGGCTGCTGGTTGTTTAACTTAAGCTACGTACACACGTCAGATTTTTATCGCCCGATAATCGGCATCGGCCAATTATCGGGCGAAAATCTGCCGTGTGTACAG
>NC_092864.1:61579893-61585002 GCF_032062135.1 Pyxicephalus adspersus
TTCATGCATCTTGCAGCACCTTGTCGTTGGAAAGGATCGTGAAAGATCCTTTCCAACGACAAAAATTGGAAGTGTGTACGCAGCTTTAGAAAGAATCAATACTTTGTATGTACTTGTGTGATGTTCTTGTGAAGTTAAAACAGTAAATGCTCCTGAAGAAACAAATCAATCCAGCACATGAAATGTAATGAAGTGTGGAGTGTTATCTTACCTGAAGTGGCATGCAGAAAGTTAAATGTCAGAATTACTAGTTATCGCTCACAGAAATGTTTTAACTTGTTCGGAAATCTGAGCTGTGCCTCTTACAATGAGAAAATGAAGTGAAATAATTATAAGTTCTTGCACCACTTTAGCCCATCAGGCATATATAGTGGGGTAGACCTTTGTGCAGATGTCTCCCCACCCAGATACATACAGGCTTATAGTTGGGGACAGCACATTCCAATACTATTCACATAGCAACCCTAAACAAGCCCCTGTGTCTACAGAGGGTGTGGTGGACCATAGTAATATGTTTTCAAAAGGTTTTTGTAATGCAGTCATCTCTCCCTGGACAGAAGACAAACTCAGCATGCATGTGTTCACTGCTGATGCACATTAAGCTCTGGCCATCTTGACTTGAGCCTCTGTTAGTTCAGATGTGACATCCTCAATCTTAGAACTGGAAATGACACTCCTTTGGAGGGAGGGAGAATCAGCTGCCCTTTCTGAAAAGCAAATGAATCACAGTATTTCAGTCTGCTGAACAGCTGTGCATAACTTCATATCCTCTATACCAGCTGCCTAGGTAAGTAGCTATCTATTATAAATTGTAAACTGCATATAAGAAGATAAGGCATAACTCTAAATATTTTATTATTACTTGTATTTATTTTATTAAGTCGCTAATATCTATGATATTTTTTTAAATATACTCATTTACAGTTTTCCACTGTTTATTCTAATGCAATAGGTGCATGCAAGTAATATTTTTGGTTATTTAGGAATACTGCTCATTGTCTGGTCACACAAAGCAAACCATTGACTAATCCTGAGTTTACCCAACCACTTTGTTCTGTGAGTCCCTTCAAGTCCTAATTTAGGTCAGATACTGAAGAGTAGCTTAACTGTTTTCTCCTAGCAAAAAATATTATGTTCACACAGTCCGAAAAGAACATTAGGACAACATGAGAAGACTGCTAAAAGTTGTTACTCATATTTTATATGTTTATTTAGTGACAGGACTAGGACTTTGTACAGCTCTGCGTAATATGATGGCGCTATATAAATACTGTGTAATAATAATAATATTTATACTTTGTGTGTATAGCATATACATTTTGACATACAAAACTATATTGTATATATGTTTTTCTACACTCCTGTTCTTTTCCAAACCTTATTTTGTTATTTTCAAAACATCCCAGGAGGAGTCAGGGATTAAAATATTGCCTAAGTGGTGTCAACAAGTTAGACCTATCTGCTTGTCCCAATTATTGCCTTTACATCCTAACCAGGGGTCACTGGGGGCCAGATCTTCATGTAAACTTTAGTAGCATGGTTATACTTTGGTTAGCTTGTCAGTAACTCAAATGATTTGTAAATGTTTTAAATTTGTTTGGTACACTGTTTTTTTATAGAATATAAAAAAAAAAAAGAAAAATACTTTTTGATTACTATAATTGGTAATGAAACTTACATTATTAATAAGTGACACGCTGGCATTATAAAGCTGCAATGGCATCTCTGAGCTATCCTAACCACCTATCATGTGACCACTATGCCATAACTAACATAGTGATGCCATGTTCAGGAATCATATTTTCTTGTTACCAAATGTTAGTGGAGAATCTGATTATACAGAGCGCTGGCTGCTATCTGTCAAAAATGGAAGGTAGATTATCATCTCTCATTGAGACACATTAGCCTTCAGTTTTTCATCTGGAAGTTATTAAAGTAAACCTATTCTAATATACTAATTCAATATTATTACTGACCCAAAACAGCTGTAGATATCAGACTAAAGTCAGAAGCCTTATCTACATACTTGTTTAGTTATACTGGATTGGTTACTCGAATCTAGGATCAAAAGGGTCATCATGACAGCCAGCAGCTAGCTTTTGCATACCGAGTGATGACAGCCTAAATAGTTCTTTCTGGGATTTTTTATTTTAGCCCTTTACAGGCTAAAAAGAAGAAGGAATGAAGAAGAATTTTTTTTTCATATGTTTTTTGTTCATTTTTTTGCATTCAGAGGAAATTAGTGAGAGAACATCTCCCAGATAGACAAACACTTTATCCAACTAAAAAAAGGCTGGCGTTTTAGGAAAAATATTTTTTTTTTTTTATCGCAGATGACTCTGTTGTACCCTGCTGTACAGAACTGTGTGCCTGCTTCACATGGGATCATTCTTTCAATGGTGTCAGCTTTTTTTTTACAGTTTAAGCAAACAAATTATTTTAATGAATGTCATGACATCATTTTAACCTTGTATTTTATACCAAAACAATTTGATATTAGTAATCTCTGTCTCTGATTTGATGTTTACACAGACATTATGTCAGACCTCTTCCTTTTTAAAATTTGTATAAGATAACAAGCAGACACGATTCTGTATCCAAGAGCCAGAAACGTTCAAATTTAAGTTTACTAAAATGAAATCAGTTTTGCTATTAGTTACTGCAATTTTCTTTGATTTAGAGCCATTTCAGACCTGCAGTGTTTTGCCACAGGCCAAATCATGATTCCAAGCATGGTCGGAACCCCACCCCCACATTTAAATGAACAGGAGTAGTTGGAATCTAATTTTGCTCATGTCTGTAGGGGATCGCAGCACAGTTCCAGAAAATTACGAGTCACTTTTGTCCATGGGGTTGCTTTTGGAAGAAATGCACCACGATTGCAACAACATGCAAATGTGTTATGTGCACTGAGGCTTTCTGCACCTGTGAGCACTCCAGCACTTTGCTAACCACCCGCCAACTGTGCGGTTTTCCATTGTAGATTAAGTAACCAAGCTTGTACATATGTATACATGCTTCCTGACACATTGACACATACGTATTACATGCATACTATATTAAAGTTACCAACATAAAAAAAAAAAAAAAATTAGAAGGACTTTTGGTTGCAGAAAATGCAGATTATAAATAGGGCTGCACCCCATGTCAGTTTGTACTGAAGGACAAAACTCAAAGTGGGTTTAACTTCTGATCCACACCCAACCCCCACCTATATATATATATATATCAGTGTTCTCCCCAGCCCCAATTAGCTGGGCACACTACCCGGCACTTTTTTTATTAACCACCCGGCTGTTTTTGGGTAGTTACTGATAAGTTGGGTCACAATACAAGGACTGCCACCCACCTAAAATTTCCTCCCACTCAGTTAAAAAAAAAATCCTGGGTTAAGCACTGATATATATATATATATATACTGATATATATATAAATATATAGTGTATATATATATATCTAGACTAGGCAGGGCCAGCATGATAATGTGCCTCCCTGGTGTGTGCCCATGGGCCAACAAAAAAGTGGATTGGATGATTCATTCAACCTGGAAAGTATTGGCACTGGATTGCAGGTAAACCTTTAGGAAACAGAGTAGAAATGCATTTATGGAACAAGAGCTTTTTTATTTAAACATATTGGGACACTAATTTATTTAGAAATGTGGAGTTGGGCTTAAGAAAGTTGGTTTATGTTTTATGTATACTATTATATTATAATTATACATATTTGTATGATATAATGTTCTAACTAAATCTAATCAACCAGTAAAGGAGACTAGTAAATGCTTTTGGGTGATATAAACCACAACATCACATCAAGTGTATTATGTATAATATGTGCAGAACAAAATGACAAATTACTAAAAAAGCTGGGCCTGGCAAAAATGAATACCGTGCTTTTTCAACTTTTTCAACAATTTTTCAACTACCATATATAATTCTATGCCCATAATAATAGCTCTATGACCAAGCCATAATAAACCAAAACATAATAAAATTACTAACGAAACATAATTCATTACAGTATATTATACCAAGAAACGTCATTGTGTCCATAAGGTATTGCTGTTGTTGAAGATTGATTTGGCAGGCTCTTTAGTCCTGTGGGTTCTGACATCAAGAAATGGTTTAGAAATTTCCTAATATGTTCCCATGGCTGACAAGAGGATCTCCCAGTCTTTCTTCCTTATAACTAACTTTTTACATAAGCTGTGATCTTTTTTTGTGAATTATTGCTTGCATCTAGCAGTTTGTGGCCCTGATTTATTAAAGCTCTACAAGGTTGGAGAGGATACACTTTCATCGGTCAAGCTGGGTGATCTAGCAAACCTGGAATGGATCTGGTCCAGGATTCAAAACATTTGCTAGCAAATTCCTATGAAGAAATCAGATCCAGGTTTTCTGGATCACCCAGCTTCACTGATGAATGTGTATCCTCTCTAGCCTTTGAGAACTTTAATAAATCAGGACCTGCACATCCACACCCACCTGCTATGTACTGTTTTTGTGCTGGAGATTCTCTGGCATCTAGCATATCTGTATGAAGTTCCATTAATTTCTGATGCAGTTACAGCCAGATCCTATAGAATCATGATGACTGACGTGAGGAGACCCAGCAAAAGCTATCTGCCACCGAACCATCTATCTTATTTGGTGGGGCATTGGGTATGTGGAACAGCAGACAACACACTATCCCATGAAAACAAGGATCCGTGGCAGTCATGGGACCATTTATTGGCTAACATGTTTTATTTTACAACTTTCAGGAACAAATAATTTCTTTCAATAGATAATGCTGGTTTTATCCTAAGTACCTTATCATCTATTATACAAGAAATGTAACGTCACTGACCAATTGAGGAACTATGCTGAAATGTCTTTAGCCAGGATACTTTTTGCTGAACATGTAAACAATATTTCTATTTCAAAATTGGCATGCAAACACAGCACAATTTAAACAAGTGTTCTGTGAGCCATGCAAGCTGGATATTTTGGTATGGCTATTGGATGAAATAAAGCAATAAAGTTTGAAGCATAATGCTATAATAATACACAAACACTTTTCAGATTTGTTTTCAGTAAAAGATTGATTCAGCCATTACCTGGGATA
>NC_092864.1:61585876-61642887 GCF_032062135.1 Pyxicephalus adspersus
GTAACTCAGAATACACAGCAAACATTGACTGATCCAAAAAAGCATTTGATGTGTCTAGCTGTGCCCTATTGTAGTAGTGGATGCTTTACATATTTACACTTATTCACTAAACCAGCAGGGACAATGATGCAGGACAAAGGTATCACATTTCTTTACTCTAAATTCCTATCCTGTAAACAAGGCCTTATTTTTTATTTTTTATTCAGGCCAGGAGACAATGTCAACAAACCATCATGTTAATGAAACCAATAGGCTACAATTTTTGACTCTTGCAAATAATATTTTCCTCCAGCTTGGGACACGGTTGAGGACTGTGGTTAGGAAAGTCTGCCCATGTAGCAGGCATGGTCAGTGTAAAAAAAAAGATTATTTTCTAAATATAAAATGTATCCTTGGTAGTACAGACAGTAAAACACATTGTAACTGTCCTGCGGTTTTGTTTGTCCTTGATGTGTTGTGTCCATAATACTTGACTCACATCCTTATCCTTTTTCTCATTCTATTCTGCACGTACCACAAGCTATATAGGATATTAGGGATTACATTTCAGTATTCCGTTATCAGTGTTTTGGTATGTATCTAATACAGACTTTACAAAATACCCCAACTGGGCAAATAAAATATTGATATTGTTCGCCCTAAATAGACTCCATTACCATCTTAAAAATGCAAAAATAGTGTCTAGCTAAATTGCTCATTGCATATCATAGCCCTTTCCTCTTCTCAGAGTTATGTATTGTCTGTGTTGGCCTAAGTCTTCTTTCGTACCCTCATCACCCTACATAACCTTTTATATAACTTCTGGATGAGCAGTCATAGAGCAGCCATTTTTAACCATGTTTTTTTGGAATCCCCGGATAGCTTCAAAAGTTGCTAGGGGTTCCTCAAACTGTTGCTGATTTACCTCTCTATCGATGACGTCTTCAAAGTTCTGGGGCCAACACCACTTGGTAGAGCAAGTCGTATAAAGTTTTAGTTGATTTTAAGGATAATATACTAGCAACCACTCTAAGGGGGCATTCTTTCCACTGGCCACCAATTTAAGAGGATTTTGTCCCCTCTCTTGCCTAAGTAAGAATTCCCTAAGACCTGAAAATTATTTCAAGAGTTCCTCAGGGGTAAAAAGGTTGAGAAAGGCTATTATAGGATATCTCCTGCGTCATCTGGGAGTTCTGACATCACATCCAAGGTTTGAGTCGGAGCGCCATTTAAAGCGAAGAAAAAAATGTTTTTTCAGTTCAGTGCACAGCTGGCCTGCTTCCTATTTTAAGTTGCTGATTGATGCAGAAGCTCAATTTGGTAACATATTATGGAGTCATATAACAATGGGAGAAGATGTGTTCTGAAAACACTTTGTAAGCATGCCATAAGGAAGTATTATGCTGTCATGCAACCTCTATGTGCCCAGGGAGAGGTGGAAGGGTGATAATGGCACTAGCAATTTTCAACGTCAATCCACACTTTCAGTCATTGTAGTACCAATAATTGGAGAAATGTCTATGTTTTATCAGGGTGCCACCACTAATACATTATGCTGTGTGTACAGCAGTAATGTAAAAAAAATGCATTTGTTAAAGGTAAAGATTACTCCAGATGTAAAAAAAAAATAATTACCGGTAGTATACAGATCTTACACTAGAATCAATTACAATTAAATGTTTTTCTGCTTTATGCATAGTTTCAGCCTGAGATTATACCTGGGTTTCATCAGGAATCAACTTCTAGGACTATTAACTAAGAAGTCCTATCTGCCCATATTCCAGTGAATGGGAGGGGATAAATCCATTTTTTGCATAGGGCAGATCGCAGTGCAGTTCCTAAAAGTAACAAATCTCCTTTGGCCACACAGTTGTTTGAAGATTTGGTTGTTGGCAACCATGTGGTTTTACACCACAGAGGTGAATGGGTCCTGTCTGTCTTTTTGTATTAGCAAAAAAAAAAAGTGAGTGAAGTGGGAGTTTCTATGGAGAAAACTTTCCAAGGGGAACAAGTTATCTTAGACAAGTAAAAATATTTTGAATGATTGTTTACAACATTATGTTAGGATATTCGTTTTGTAAATTGGGCAAAACACTGCATAAGTTCTTCCACTACTTCTTGAAATGGAAAGAGATGCTTGGCACAATATTGGTTTGAACTGGATTTTGTTGTAAAACATTATTAGAATTATCTTACCAGATCCTCCCTGTTTGGACATCATGAATACACCCTCTATATAGTCCATGGGACAACATCATGACGAAGCAGAACATTGCCAAGCATGTCTGTAATTTGTTTTCAGGATCCGTGGTTATTTCTGGGAAAAGCATTGAGCCAGTTACCGAAAGGATGGGAATTCCAGGAAATGCCATTTAAAAAATGTTGTTGTTGTTTCTGCAAAGATGAAATAAATTTAGGTTTCTAAATTTGGAAATCATGGCTGGCTGTATGATAAATTAATTTTAAAACAATATTGTGCAAAATGGCCTCTGTAACAGTTATATATGTTTTATCAGATCAGATTTTGGGGAAACTCTTTCAGTCCAAGAGACTCTCATGGGCTAATGCCTGGGGCAATGGCATCCACCTTCAGGATTTTCATTTATTTTATTTTGTTTCACTTTTTGGACACTTGTGGACATGTATATCTAAATTCAGTTCAGGGTTAGTGGATGCTAAGTAAGCAATAAACCATCTTTGTTGTCTACCCATTATATATATTGACTCCCAATACTGCATTTATGAATCCATTTAGACTAAAATAATCACAATCTAAAGTTTAACATATGCCATCATTCAATGGTACGCATGGCAACATGATACCTAAATCCAGCCCTGATAATATGGCCTGTCATTGTTACTTGTAATAATGTTGTAAAATTGTGTCCACTATATACACTCACGGCTTTTTCCTGATTGCCCTTCCAAGCGATTTTGAGCTGTTGTGGGAACTGGAATTATTATCAGGAACTTATAGAAAAGTTGTATAATTGTGGTCCATTGTGGGAAGACAAGAGGAGTCACCAAGTCACTTTCCGTGCCCCACTCACAATAATACTGGAAGTGAAATGCTTATCTATCCCAATGACAGGTGCATCCGTGTATCCCTTGGAAATCGCTGTATGATTGTCACCTGACCTCATTTTCAGAACAATTCTGTTCTGACCTCAGATCCTCATTGTAAGGTGGTAGAACGTCATAAACCCAGACACGTCTCTATAACTGTTATCAGTTCAATATACATGTTTGAGTCAGACATATCCTGTTTGGAAGACAATTATCGGTGCAGCTATACAAATTCAGATTTTTAATGAAATATAGCATAGCCCTTTAGCCCTAGTAAACTACTCCCTTTCCTTCCCGTGATAATGTCTGACTGATTATTTTTGCAATAGCCTGGCATGAATTCATCATTTTGTGAAAAAGCTCCAGTTTTATTAGTAGGAATTCTTTTTCTGGCTAATGCATGATTTATGAATAAGGGGCATTCTTCCTCTGCAGCGTTTGGAAGACGGCCTTTTCATAGGACTGTGACATGCAAAGTTCTTTTTATTTTTGCATGCCGGTAAAAACTCGTTAATCTTCACACAAAAATTACTGTTTAATTTTTGAAAGAATGATGTTGTTGTTAACTGACACATAAAGTTTTGAACAGCACTGGATTCAAGAATTTCTGCTTGTCATTAGGTTTTTCTAAGCCAAATGAGCACTTGTGGTTACATAACCAACCTCCACTAAATTAGATAATGGAACAATGGGAATTTTCAGGGAAATAAATGGACAAGGGATTAATGCAAATTAAAGGAGGCGTTCTGTTTCTCCGTAAATGCTGTCCCAAACACAATACAAACTCCATTTCAGCTTCGCACAACTATTATTTACATTTCCACTTTTTAACTGAGGATTCTGCAATTTTGTGCAAAAAAGGAGTCAAATTGCTAGCCCTACCTTCCCATATTGTTGGGGTCCAATGCTTATTTAGTGCAGGAGGCAAATAAAGAATTACTTACCTATCAATTCCATTCCTGCAGGCTTCCTTTGCCCAGGACAACCAGTCTGACAAAGCCATTTCTGTTGTATAGTTATCAGGCATCCGCTTGTCAATGTCATGTACAACGCAGGGGATATTATTCAGCTGAAAAACAGTTAGCATTAGGGCAGGCAAAGTGTTTATTGTTAAATGTGGACTATAAGCTTGGTTGGGAAGAGATCCCCTTCTTCTGTATCATAGTTTGTCATCAAAATAATATTTAAATTAAAGTGGAAAGTTATTTGGAAAAAGTTAAAGCAAAAACATCAGCATTACAGCCAGGTAACTAAGATGCTCAAAAGGAGAGGACGGCAATGGCAGCCGACGTCATGCTCTTGTAACAGGGGGAACAGTAAGTCATTATAAAGATTGGTACATCCTAATATGTCTATTTATTAAGGTTCTGACCCTACCTCGTTGTTGGAATTAAAAGTGGGCTCAAAGTCATTCAACTCCTGCCATACTTACATTTATTTTGCCTATTATTTTATGAAAAGCTGGAAAAATGCTGTGTTGCATACTCACTATTTCTAACTATTTTATTCTGTACACTGTCCTGTATATTCCCTGATCCACATCCTCTCACTCTGTATTCTGTGCCGTGCATTCCCTACACTGTCCCCATTCTGTACATTTCCTTTTCCCTACACTGTCCCCATTCTGTACATCTCCTGTTCTAAACCATCTGATTCTGCACACTATGCTAGTCATTTCCTACTCCACATTGTCTTATTATATGTGCTTTGCTTTTTGGGGGCCCCACTTTATATTTGTCAAGGACCCCATTTTTTAATCCCTATATAAGCTCTTTATTTCTCCATTTGTGTCACACTCTAGAACAAATTTATGGCCACCAGATTTTTGTAGGTAACATTGACATAGAAGTTTTACAGCGTCTGTCTAGAGATTACTATGCAGCTGTGATCTTATTAAAGGCGAAATAAAGAGTTTTCAGCAGCCTCTGTGCACAGATACCATTATATGGGATAATATAAGGAATATCAAGGGCCAATTTATATATCCCATGTTGTGTATTAACTCATGCACATTGCTCTCTGATCCGCAGAGAGCTTGATATGCCACTTGAGCTGTGTTTGGGTGTTGTACCAAAATGTTTTCTCTGTAATTAGGCAGAAGGGAGTTCCCATCTAAGACATATACTCTCGGTGACTACACCCTTTACAGTGTGTTCAGTGCTTGCTTACTTTTGGTAAGTTTTTTTTTTATTTTTACATTTTGGATGTAAGATCTAACTTTTAAACCTAAGTAAATTGTTTTGCTTGGAATGGCTTTGAACCATTAATGTGCAGCATTGACAATTTCAAGAGATCTTAATCCAATCAATACTACAGTATGCATACAGGTGTCTATTTACTATTTATTATGTAAAGCATCAGTATTTGACCTGATATGTATATGTTTTTGGGCGAACATCTTGATGAATATTTGGTGCAGTCAGCTATTTATAAAAGTTGCTAAAGATTTATTAGTAATAAGTCATGTTATTTGCTGTGACTGTAGTCTTGCTGGTATTGAACTTTTATGCATGATAAAATGATTCCCTCTTATTAACCCTGCAACCTAATAGTAATCTTCATTGCTGCTCTGCTCTAAACATTTTATCATAACAAATAATTATATAGGTGGACTTCTGAAAATGCTTTTTAGGGCTTGTGGACATAGGTGTTTGTTTCAGAAATGTGTTTGGGCTTGTGTACACAGAAATTTTTCTCTGAGCCTGTCAGCAGTTAATGAACCTTTTTGACAAGAGTTGATTGACGCAGCAAATTTAGAAATAGTTGATATGGATTCTGCATACCTGTATGTGTTGTTGGTTTGCTAAGCATTATAAACAGAAGGAAGACTTCAATGAGCTGTGAATATATTATACAATAATCTTTTTTTGATATATTTAAAGTCCAAATCAAGAAAAAAAGAAAAATGTTTAAGGTATCCTAAAAAATACAAACCTTGTACCTAAAATCATACAGGTGTGTGTGTTATACAAAAACATTCATATTACACAGGCTTACCTGATTTGCTAAAGTTGTGTGTCAACCCCAAAGGCTTTTAAACCTCCAAAACGTAGATGTGATTCTTCCCATAAATGTTCAATGCAACTTGTGCTTAGTTCTCCAAACAAACTGGCTATACTCGTTTCACTGGGATCTGACTTTTCTTAATATGTGGGTTATGGCTGCATATTCTGCAGGTTGCAAATAAGAAGGCTTTGCATCACACAACTTGTGGCAAGAGGAATCAGCGCAAACAATCTCCTAACAGAACATAAAATTAAAAACAGCTTTTAAAAAATCTAAAAATATGCAGCATACCAGCATACACATTTCATCACTTTCATAAAATTATTAAGGGCCTTTGTCAGAACAGCACATGTGAGTCAGTGGAGGGCTAGAACACTGGATGAATTTATGTTCGCATTTGGATGGAAGCTATTAGACTTACCTTTTGAAGGTTTTTTTAAATGCCTTTACCATATTTCCTTTTTTCGGGCCTCTTTTCCAGCACATGGCAGTTCTCAGTGATACAGAAAGTATTGCTGATATGTTTATGTCAATACTCAGCATCATTGTACTATGCAAAATGTTGTGTACCAACATGTCCATCTGAATTTCCAATTATCTTTTTTTCTTTTTTTGTATTGTTTTTCTAAAAACCCAATAAAAATTCATTGAAATAAAAAAAAATGTGTCCTTAAAGAGGTAGGTCCATCACACAGCAGGTCCTGCACTTCAGTACGTAGGGTGTAACTTGGCATTGCAGTGCCCCAGCAACACTGATCTAGACTTGCCAGCCCTGCTAGCCTCTTGTAGTGTTCCCGAGGGAGTGAAGCCTACAGACATAAGCCTATCATGCCTAATAAAAAATATGGCCCTGAGGGTATAAAATTAAATCCTTATAAATCTTTTAAAAATGTACAAACTATTTAGGAGAACAAATCAATCATTTTAGGTTACATTGTTAGCAAGTGTGGATTTCTTTTAACTTGCATGATGATGAAGATTTTTAATGATTACCTTGGTTCAATGGCTGTACTGCAGTAACTGCAGGTATTTAGCAGCTTTGTGCTGTATTTGTGTATGACGTTAACCAATATTGACACTGCTAAACTTGGCCTCCGCATCTAGACAAGCTATTCCCAACCAGGGTTTCACCGAATCGTTGGGTTCCTCCAGTGGTTGTTAGGGGTTCATTGAGCTTTACCTTAATTATCTCCCATCTGATGGTGCCTGCATAATTCTAGGTTCAACGCTTTTTAGCAAAGCCAATAGAATGACCACAGAGAGCTTTTTAGCTGTCTAGAAGGATTGCACTAAGTGACGTCATCTGAGCCTGCAATGGGAGAGTGGACGGGTTGTGTCCAGGGATACAGCTCGCCCACCTCTCAGAGCCTTGGAACTGCATGGGGAACGTGGTCCGTGGCTCTGGGCGGTGTGTCCCCTTAGCAGGGTCCTTCTCCTGACCCCACTCGGGGGTGCACCAATCAGAGCCGCAGACATCCGGTTGTCGACCGCTGCTCTAGAACAGTGTTTCTCAACCATGGTTCCTCCTGTAGTTGCTAAAAGGTCCATGAGCAATGAGCAAGGGTGTGGCAATGTGTAAGGGTGGCATTCTTCCCAGTGACCACAACATTATTGTACTGTGAGCTGTGGATATAGTAATTATAGCAGGGGTTCCCTGAAGACTGGAAAGTTATTTTAAAAGGTTCCCCCATGTTAAAAAGGTTGAAAAACAATGTTCTAGGCTATAATACATGGTTAGTATGGCTATAGGTTTATTTTGAACTTTGGACTGTTTGCGTTATTCCAACTCCACCCAGTTGTAACTAGATCATTTAATTCATAATTTATTGTCTCCCCAAGACATTGGGGAGATAAAGAAATGTTACACCCTTCCTTTCCATTCTCGGAAATAGGAATACTTTTCTATATTCTGTAGGACCTGAGTTGCTAACCTCTTGCATGCCTCTTTGCATGGTCTTCCTATGTCTGCATGGGATTCTTCCTATGGTCATAAAAACCAGATAACAGGTTAATATGCTCTCAAATTTACTGACTATAGGAGAGTCATTATAGCACAAGTGGTTCCTATTACCGGTGTCATAATCAATACTTTACAAGGCACAATGTGTCAAAATAGTAAAATTTAAGTACACAGTTTACCACATGGAGGAAGAAATACCACTGAGAAAACTTCCAGGAGGGTCAGCACTGTATGAACGTTAGAGGTCTTACCCATGGGCCTCCTACCGGTATAACATCTGCTGCATAACTTACTATTTGATGATTTCCTCTGTAGTTTAGTAGTCAGACCTTTTCTATTTTTTCTTCTTGTTCCTAATACTACTTTGTTGTTCTTTGTTATGCATAGTTGTTTTTTTTTTTTCTTAACTTTAGATATCAAATGAACATTTTCTTAACTGAGTTTATTTGTGAATCACAAAGGGAACACATTTTTGTATCTGTTATGCCCCATGCAGATTTACCCATAGGAGAAAGTATTACATTTTTATGCATCTGCTTGGTAGAAGCTAGGGGAGTTTCTAGATTTTTCATTTGTGAAAAATAACTGAACAGGGAGCTAAGAATTACTACTGAGAAATAACTTTGAGTATGTAGATACACCTGGTCACTGCTTTCTGGATTGGAAGCATTGTCTTAGTTACTAACACTCTCCCAATATATGCTTCATTGTCTGGGAGAGGCAGCATGTGTAGCACCAATAAAGGAGGATTTATCTAGTGAAAGCTTTTTTGCATAGTCCACAAGGCTTTTGTATCAGATAGTAACATAGTTTGGGACTTGTCAAACAGGAGCCTTTAGATATACTTTAAGTTTCTCATAGTAAAGAGATATGCAGAGTTGATATGACTGCCTCAGCCATCTTTTATATATATTTATATATATATATATATAATTGATATTGTCCCTTTAGTTTTATCCATTTTATCACATTACTATTTGTGTTGAAGCTATACATAGGGCTACTGCAGATCCATCCAGCACTGGCTACCATTTATACTTGAGTATAAACCAAACTTTTCCCCCTCGAAAAACCATCAGAAAATGCATTTCACCCTTGGGGGTCACACTAGTGAATGTTGCTGTGTTGCTCATGTAAAGTGTGCAACAAACTCTTGCCATTGGAGATGATGAGCAGTTGTTAAAGAATTTGTTACACACTTTACATGAGGATACAGTGCCATCTACTGGTAGCAAACAAGAATGCACAAAAGATAATTGAAGACATAAAAATTACACTATCAAAAGATATAAATACTGCATATATGTGATTTTACTTTTTATTCTTGTAAATAAAGGTTTTAAAAATATCACACCCTGATTTATTATAGCTCTCCAAGGGTGGGGAAGATACACTTTCATCAGTGAACCTGGGTTATCCAGCAAACCTGGAACTGAATTGAAAACATTTGGTAACAAATAGCAAATTTTTATTAATATTATTATTATTATTATTATTATTATTAATAATAATAATAACCAGGATTTATATAGTGCCGACATATTACACAACGCTGTACATTAATTAAATAGGGGTTTCAAATAAACAGTAGATACAGACAGTGACAAGTGGGGGAAGTATCACATAATAGGAAGGGGGATATGGAATGGTGGGAAGTAGTGAGGGTTTTAAGAGGAAGACAGGTAGGTAACTTTGAAAAGATGGGTTTTCAGTGCTCTTTTAAATGAGCAGAAAGTAGGAGCAAGCTGAATAGGATGAGGAGGACCATTCCAGAGAGTCGGGGCAGCTCTAGAAAATTCTTGGAGCCGTGCATGTGATGAGGTTATGAGAGAGAAAGTCATTAGTAGGTCATTGGAGGAGCGGAGAGAGCAGCTAGGGGAATATTTTTCTGCCGAGTCAGAAAGGTAAGTGGGACAAGAACTGTGTAGGGATTTGAATTTAATGCTAAGGTAGCTAATGAAGAGAACTACAAAAAGATGCAGCAGAAGAGGAGCGGAGGGAAGGATGGATGAGTCTGGCTGCAGCATTCATAATAGGACATCCTAAATGTTTCAAAAGCTTATATTTGCATATAGGTTTTATTGATATCTGTATATGGGGATAGCCATATTTGTTCATTATATATACACTAACACAATGTTTTTGCTATATTGTTTCTTGCAAAAAAATCCACACAGTGTAGCTGATCTGCAAATCTCTATATCAAATAGAATCCCAAAAATATAGAATTTTAAATATTGCTATATGTGTTAGACCTGAGAAATAAAGATGTATGTTGCGTATGACATTTTTATTTGGATTCTAAAGCTGCAAAGTGTTTGTTCTGATGCCCATCCTTGGTGATTTATATATATTTACAACAGCCATTTATTACATAGCATTATACATTATAGTCCTCTACATCTAGTATAAGAATCCTGGGAACAAAGCCATAAAATATGGTGCAACATGGTTAGATATAAATGTGTTTGCTTTGAAGATTGGATGGATGAACATCTGCAAAATTGTGATAGGAGTTGCTTCGAACCACAGTGGCTCAGGGGTTAGCACTCCAGCCTTTGCAGCGCTAGGTCCTAGGTTCAAATCCCAGCCAGGACACTATCTGCATGGAGTTTGCAGGTTCTCCCCGTGTCTGTGTGGGTTTCCGGTTTCCTCCCACATCATAAAAACATGCAGTTAGGTTAATTGGCTTCCCCCTAAAATTGACCTTAGACTACAATAACCACATATGACTATAGTAGGGACATTAGATTGTGAGCTCCTTTGAGGGGCAGTTAGTGACATGACTATGAACTTTGTACAGTGCTGTGTAATATGATGGCACTATATAAATACTGTATAATAATAATAATAACCCAGCACCAAATCATACTCAAACATCATGCCTAGTTACCATCACTTTCAAGGAGTCAGTATCACTTTCCGGAAGTCAAAGTCACTTGTCAAGAGTCAGCCTTAGGCATGCATGAAATTGATGATTTCCATTTTGCTCAAAACTTCATACAATTTTAAAGCCCAATGTTATGTACACAACATGACAGTTTTGTCACAAAAATTCTTGGAGGGGCAAAAGTGTTTTTTTTTTTTCCGCATAGATGTCAAGACACATTTTTATAGCATTCAATGGTTAATTAGAATTAGGAATTTCTCCTATTAGAATCCAAATGCTTGCATATACAGAGTGTGTTTCCCCCCTCCCTTTTGGTTATATCAGGCTTAACCCACACAACGTTACCCCAATGTTGTGGAGTGCTGCACCTTTTAATAAGAGGACTCTTGGTTATCCACCCCCTCACCCTAGGGAATAAATATTGGAGTCAGTCAAGTCTAGAAAAAAACGCAAAACATATTAGGAAAAGATATCTTTATTATTACTTTTTTTTTCTTTTAAACTTTGCAAGGTCCAGGAATGTCCAAAGATGAAATCCCATGTGGATGTATGCTGTTCCGGGCAGATCCTTACTCAATAGGAGGAGTTCTGCCCACTCTTTGAATAAATGGGCCCAGCTGTACTTACGTCTGTCAATGAGTCATTCAAAGGGATCCTAAGATATCTGGAGGATTTCAGTGTATGACTCATGATTAAGAAAGTTTAATGGAATCTGAGTCATTCTCTGAAATCCTCCAGCACTTAGTATTACAGCGTATGCTCATTAGGACATTTAGCTTTATGCTTTTGAGTCAAAACTAAGGTGGTCAATATCTATCCACATCACTAGACCACAGTCAGCATCACTAGACAGTAGTCAGAATCAATTGTCAGAAGTTACTGTCAATTTCTGAAGTGAGTGTCACCTGGCAATAGCTAGCTGTCAGGAGTCAGCATTTCTTATGTGTTAGCATCACTTGCCAGTAAACCAAGTCACTTTTCATGATTTAGTGTCACTTTTCAGGAGTCAGAATCACTAGTCAGTATCACTTGTTAGAAGTCAATGATTACTTGTCGGCAATCATTGTCAATTGTCAGAGTCTGGGCCACTTTTCCTGAGACAGAGCAACTTGTCAAAAGCAAGCATCACTTTCCGGGAGACAACGCCACTTGTCACAAGTCATCATTACTCATCTTTAGTTATCATCACTTGTCAAAAAGTTGGAATCCCTTTCAGATGTCAGAGAAACTAAATAGCAATCAGTCACTTATCAACAGTCAGTGTTACTGATCAGGTGACAGATTGACTTACCTTCCGAATCCCTTTCCAGGAGTCAGTCACTTTCAGAAATCAGCTTCACTTGTCAATAAGGACTATATACATATTTTTCTATGCCTCTTCTGTTTTTTTCAAAGGATAGGAACTTGTGACTGCTGACACTTATACACTTGGTAATCTGGCATGGCAGCAAAGAGTGTGAACAATTTTATACAGCCACTAAAAAGTAAAACTAGCTGCTTCAGAAGGATTTTAAGAAGAAGAGGTTAGCAGTGAGACCTGTGTATTTCTCCTAAAAAAGAGTTTCTTTAATTTGAAATAATAATAAATAGGAAACTAACTTTATTGCCACAGATACTGGAATAATGTTGCCCAAAGATAATATGCAAGGTTTTAGCTTTAGTATGATTACATTGTTTTGCAATGTCTAATAACACCATAAATAAGAATATATTTCTAACAATAAATAGGAAACATGTGAGTACTGTGCATTGTCACATGGCTGCAATTCGTCTTGCATTGTTTAAATTTAGACAATTTGGTGCTTGGACATTAGCATGAAAGTCTGGCCATTCAAAGCCACGATTCACTCACCATTTAAAAACAATTTTCTATGGTCTTTACCGACACATGGCAACTATGCAAAATATTTGTATTTCATGAAAAATGAGCTACATCTGGCTAATATGTGCCCTTGCTTCTTCAAAGGTTTTGCTATTTCACATTCTTCGGCTCAATATCAGTTTCCTAATATTGGGTTTCTTTTCCTTCAATTGAATGCATACTCTTTTCTGAAATGTGTTAAAGTTTTGCAAAAATTGTTAATATATGTAATTTCTAATTGTTAATTACGTATGCTGGTTTGGTCTTCTGATTTGTGGTGCTACAAAATAAGAATGTATTTATGAAAGACTGAACAGAAAATTCACCCACGAGTCAAAATTCTTTGGGTTTTATGCAGCATGTTCTGGCAGGACCCACCGGTACCCTCTCTTGTGTACCAGGTGTGCTGGAAAGGCTGGTGTCAGTTAACATTGGCGTGCTTTGGGGGGAACCTTGTTTTCTGGGGGAACACCCCTCAAAGAAATCCTTAATTCTGTAGGGCAAGGGGATAGTTTAAATATTGTGTTAGGTGAAAAGTGCGTGAATGGGTAGATTTTATAATAAATCTACATTTACTGAGGTATAAATAATATGACAAGTACAGGAAAGGTCTTTTCTATTAAAGAAAACTTGTTTGGCCAGTTTTGCTGAGTTACATTTTTGTGTTCTTAAGTTTAAATCCAAGGAGTATTCTGTCCTCTCTTGGGCTTATTCTTCCTGGAAATATATTGTCAAAGGGTAAACTTTGTTGTGAAATCTACAATTTCGTAACACCTGATTTTAATACTGATCAGTGATGGAAAACGTGTCTTTAATGTGCCGTGCTGATTGATCTTATATGGTACTTTACTTTAATAAACAAGAATAGAGATATTAACACTTACAGTATAGCAAGACCATGCTAGTCCATTTTGTTCATTTATATGAAATATATAGGTTGGTACCTCATTGGTTGGGGTATACCATCAAATTAAAGCCCTCTTTCAATGGTGACACCAACCCATATGCCTGGATTGCAGGGCTGGTATCCTTTGGAAGTGGTCATGTTTTTTTTTCCAATTTTACATAAAAAAAAGAAGCACAACTGTCTTTGCTGACAGCTAATCCACTGTAAATGAACTGTGATTTCAAAACAATGCCAGGAGAAACCCCATTGTTTTCCCACCCACACCAGATTGAAGAAGTGACTTTTTACCTTTTTTGACCATTTTACCGAATTCAGTTTCCGTTGGGAGACATACAGATATATCAGGTCTGTTGGGGTGCATTCCCAAGCAATTTCTTACAGGATAATGTGTATTGTTTTATCCTCTATTTTTTTAAACAATAGATCAAAGATTGAACATGCATTGATTCCCCCAGAGCAGTGAACCCCAATGCACACGTGTGAGTTACCAAGCTATGTGTTGTGCCACAATAAAACAATCTATTCATTTTGACAATAGAATACAAATCAGAAATGCTCTAAAAGGTTTTTTTAATGCAGCTTACCAGAATGTACAATAGAAAGCTATACTGCTTTGTAAAACAGTGAAACAAAGGTGTGTTCCATGTTGACAATGAAAGACAATCTGGTGAATGAATTTCTGCATTGTAGTGACATGTATATTACCTAATAGGTGAAAGAGAGTACAGGTAGTCCCCGGGTTACATACGAGATAGGGACTGTAGGTTTGTTTTTAAGTAGAATTTGTATGTAAGTTGGCACATGTACATTATTTTAATAAATGCAATTAGGACAGATGTTTGTCTTAACATATTATTAGGCAGCACGGTGTCAGTTACTGTATAAAATCCTCACTGTAAATTAATCACAAACAAAGCAAAAAAAAAACTTAATGGAGCCTGGACATTCATTAACTTCTGGAGCAAGCTGTGCTTTGATATGCAAAAAGAAACAACTGCAGAGATTGTATTGGTCATTAAAGAGTTACAAGAGGCTGCAGAACAGCTCAGCCCTCAAGATCACCCACAACCGCAGCTGTGTTTAGCAAAAGGTTTCTTCTGCAAGTCATGCAAACTGCCCCCCTTCAAGCCTCCATCCTCGTTCGTATCTAGAAGGCGTACGTATGTCGGATGTCCTTTACTCGGGGACTACCTGTAAAAAGGGTCAGATAGATACCAGTGAATTGTGGTTGTTTATTAGGAAAGAATATATTCTGTATATTAGTTTGAAGAAAATTTAGTTTTGAAATTGTTTTTAAAATGTTCTTGTTTTTTTTCCAAATGTTTAGCTCAAGTAAAGAATGAACTCAAGTAATAATGGAATTTCCCTTGAAGATATGGACTTCTTAAACTATACTTATGAGTACTACGACTTGGATGAGGCGCCATATGGTGCAAGAGAGCCGCAGGCACTCCATATAGCATCTATTGTAATCTACTCACTAGCATTCCTACTTGGGGTTCCTGGAAACTCCATGGTTATCTGGTTCACTGGTTTCAAGTGGGAGAAAACTGTGAGCACACTGTGGTTCCTCAATTTGGCCATTGCAGACTTAATATTTGTGCTTTTTTTGCCTCTACACATCACATATGTGGCTACAGACTTCCACTGGCCTTTTGGAAAAATACTTTGTAAAGTCAATTCATTCATTGCTATTCTGAACATGTTTGCTAGTGTGTTTTTTCTCACCGTAATCTGCTTTGACAGGTATATCTTTTTGGCCTGTCCAAACTTTTCTCAGAAGCATAGAAGACTGACCAAAGCTGGCATAGTCAGTGGGCTGGTATGGATAACTGCCGCCATTATCGCTAGTCCAGCTCTGTATTTTAGAGACATTGCAAAAGATAGCCAAATGACCACCATCTGCTTCAATAATTTCCATGAAAGTGATCATTCTGTTATCCAGAAGATTCACACATCTCTTACCCTAATAAGGTTTTTTTTTGGGTATCTTTTTCCTCTGCTAACAATGATTATATGTTATACAACCCTGACCATCAAACTGAAGATGCTAAACAAAAAAGCCAACAGTAAATTCTTCTGGGTGGTTCTGGCCGTTGTGGTGGCATTTTTTATCTGCTGGACTCCTTTTCACATATTTAGTTTGCTGGAGTTAAGGATCCATCATACTGATGAATATAGTGAATGGCTAAGAATTGGAATGCCTATTTCAACCAGCCTCGCCTTTGTTAACAGTTGTATCAACCCAATATTTTATGTTCTGATCAGTAAAGTGTTCAGGACACACTTAGAGGCCTCGCTTGCAGAAATATTTAAACACACTTTACGGGACATGAAACAGACATCTACAAGAAGTGAAAGGCTTGTGGACTCAGAAAACAATTCAACATATTGTGAAACAGTCTCCTAAAAAGGTAAAATATATAAAGTAAAATACAAGGAAAAATGCTTTTTCTTCTGTTGCCATTCATTTCACTGCAGGAGAAATATAAGAGCTTATTAGACATCCATGGATGTTTCACCAAACTAAAGAAATAACAGGTCAAAACAATTTCTTGGTAAACTGATATCATTTTAACATGACAGCCTGCATTTATAAAATAGATTGCAAATACATTTTTCAAACCTAATGCAATCATTCTTTGTGGTCTTCGTCATGAGGATAAACCACCACAGAAGCTATTCCTGGCACTCACTGGTCACTAATTGTTTTTACTTCTTATAGATTCTCTGAACAATAGCATATTGGTATTCTATCTAAAAAGTAGGCTAAATCCAAGTAGTAGTTATATGAAGCAGGATACAGAAAAAGACTAATAGCAACAAAAAAGCAAGCTGGAGCAGAAGACGCATAGGAGTAGAAAAAGCAAGCTAAGGAAGACTCAGAGGAAAAAGAGCAAGCTAGAGAAGAAAACTCATGAAAGTAGAAAGGTAAACCAGAGCAGAAGACTTAGAAATAGAAAATCAATCTAGAGAAGGACACTCATGGAAGTCATAGGAGAGGAAGACTCATTATTTTGTGATAACACGACTGGCTAATATTGGGCTGGGATCCACTTGATTGGAGATTTTGATGTAACTGTTTGCTTATAAAGGGTGGAAAAGCCTGAAGATGGAGAATCTATAGAAATAAATTGTTAACCATTCATATAACTTCCAATTTGATAAAAAAAATTGATAAAAATATTGCATTTGCTAATTTAGGCAAAGTGATTGGGTCTCTATAAAGCCAACCCCCCACGACTACTCACCTTCACAGTGCTCCCAGCTCTTGAGGACAAGGAGCAAAATTTGGAAGATCACATGCTCCTATTGCTGGAAGGACCTGGAAGGCTGTGACATAGGAGGGCGTATTGGTGGGTCGAAGGATGGGCTTTAAAGAGAGCCAGTTAATGGAGACATTGGGTAAGTCACTAGACGAATTAGGTAAGTCACTATGTTTGGAGAAGCCAGATTTTAAATAGACACATATCATTTCATTAGTATCCACTTCCCTTTATCCTGAATTCCATATATTAAGAAACTCCACAACTAACTGGTTATTTTATTAACACAAGGATCAATCACATATGAGCAGAACTCTTCCACAATAATTTGCATTCAGTGAAATGCCATTATTTGAGTTATATATACTACTGGCTAAACTATTGCAGGGCAATTTTCATTGCCAGTCTTTACCAGGGAGAAAATGGCACCAGGGATGTCTGCTCAATGTATAAATACACAATATTATTTATGTAGCAGATAATATATATGAAATTAGCATTATGATAAATAGAGTACATATGGGATACATGATAGCTATGTTATATTCTAAAAACCTTTATATGAAAAAAATGTATTTTTAAAAACTATTTTATAATTTAGATAAAGTGCTTCATCTGTAAATTTGCACTGGAAAATTTGGATTAAACGGATATAGAAGAGAATGTAATTTCATGATGTAACTCAGGAATCACAATGTCATATTAAAATAGTAAGAGATATGAAAATGATTTTTACTATTATTATTTTTATTTTGATTACATAAAATAATTAAGACCAGGTGACATTTACACTGGACTTGTGTGCTACAAATATAAAAAAAATGTGTTGTACTAGAGGTGTACAAATATCAAAATGCCTTAATAAGTAGGTTTCAGTCAGAACATTGTAGCAGAACATTTTAGGTGAGGTCCCTATGTATACATGAGCATCCATGATTAAAAAAATGAAATCCAAAAAATGAAAGGGATGGAAAGTTTGCAGTAAAAGTATAGTAAGAAATTTACAAGAGGAGCTGAACAGCTGTGCAAGAATGAAGGGAAGGTTGGAGATGAGCTTTATGGAAATCTGATTTTAAAAGCAACAGCGCCACCTGCAGGTGAAAGTATATATAACACCAACTTTTTTTGGCTAGTAAGAATTAGATTATATCACTGCCTTTGTCTCTAATTGCCTTTTCTTTTTGAAAATTAAATTATATAAAAGACTTTGAGTTGTGAGTTTTGGGGATTTTATTTTGATTAACCATCTGAAATAAGTGATTTTTTTACCTTTTTGGTTTAAAAAATCTAAATACACAGATAACATTTTTGAGACAACTACATGTACAGTCAGACTAAACATCTATCATACAAAGTAAAGCATTAGATTGCCTATCAATACCTGTTATTGCTTTGCTTATGTATTTGTTATATTGATCAATAGAAATGGCCAATATAAAGCAGAAAATTCTACTTTTGTATGTAAAAATAACTGACTTAAAAACGGCCAATCAGCAATTTAATTAGCTCTTTTTTAAGTCAGTGCAATTTGCAAATATAAGTTGATTTTCTTACCTCTCATTAAACATCTCTAATGATCAGTTTAGTTTCTGGATATTTGTGATGTATTGTATGCAAAGAGACAGAACATATCTAAATACATTGAAATATTTATTTTATTGTGAAAGCAGAAGTAAAATATCGGAGAAATTCTAATGTATCAATAAATTCGATTTGTGAATATCTAATAATGATGTGTGTTGTTTATGTATTTTATCCTAAATCACGTTCCTAAAATTTCAGCTTGGGATCAATTCACTGTCACCCAAGACAGACAACTCCGCAAAGTACAAAAAAGCCCTTAAAAAAGTTGTCTTTCATTCTGGTCCTCTTGAGCTCAGCGATAACCAACATATAACTATATATAGATAAGGACTGCTGACTTTTCCAAATCGGGTAGCCCATGTTACAGCACTGGGATGATCACCAACACTGTTATACTCTTTTCCATACCCAGAAGAAATTGATATTCTAGCAGCTTAATAACGGGTAGCACGATGGCTCAGTGGTTAGCACTCCGGCCTTTGCAACGCTAGGTCCCAGGTTCAAATATCTGCATTTGCACCCAGCCAGGACACTATCTGCATGGAGTTTGCAGGTTCTCCCCGTGTCTACGTGGGTTTCCTCTGGGTACTCCGGGTTTCCTCCCACATCCCAAAAACATGCAGTTAGGTTAATTGGCTTCATCCTAAATTGACCTGACTACAATAATGATAAATGACTATGGTAGGGACATTAGATTGTAAGCTCCTTTAAGGGAGTTAGTGACACGACTATGGACTTTGTACAGCGCTGCATAATATGATGGCGCTATATACTGTGTAATATAAATATTAATAAAGCAGGAAAGTTCAGAAAATAAGAGTACCGGTATATGTTGCTGCAACTAGAAGTCAAAGTAAACTCATTGATGCTCTGCAAGTTCACATGTAGAATGCCAAGCCTTGCCAGTGTACAATAACTTAGATTAAAAATTGTGTGTTATTAGAGGACAGTGCTGCTGTATAGAGCTGTTTTAGTAACTGGGGTTCCCCTCATACTGTAGCCGATTGGCCTGCCATGTGATAAAGCAAGCATAGTTCTAGGGCCAACACCACTACGGTAGGTGCAGCCAGCTGCGTCATTCTAAAGTTTAGGTGTATAAAATGGGCACTCTTTCCACTGGCAATAAGGTTCCATTGATCCCCAAATAATTGGTTTAAATACAGGTTCCCCTGAAAAACATTTGAAGGCTGGCTGCCTTAGTCAAGGCTGGTAAAGAATGTAGCACAATTATCAGGAGTGTTCAGATTGGAGGTAACCACATGCAACTGCTGGCTTTCTAGCAGTAAAGATCACTTAAAATGTGCTTTGCTTACACTGGGTCATATTGGGCGTTTGGTCAAGTTTTTTCCCCATAGACATTGGAAAGTTAAACCACTAACAAGTCCTTAGTTCACTACTAATTGGATTTCTGCTCTTGGATAGGAACAGAACTTCACCATGAACCATTAAAGAAAACATGGAAGTTTGCCTGGAGTAACATTCCAGCCCATAATGCTTGTCAATATATCAGCAGCTGTATTTGCTTTTTATGCGCTGCCTCAGTAGTATATTGTTTTACAGGGTTTCATTTTACATATTTTAAGCATTTAAGGTTCACTCTGTTGCCAAGTCCTGTGTTCTTTCTAGAGATGTGCCCCGAGTACATTTAGTTCCCTTATTTCCCTAGTTGATAATGAAGTCCAGCTACCTCCAAAATTACTAGACAGACCTAGAAATACAAATGCAGTATACCAATACATGCATACAAAATACAGGGCTTTGTTTTAAACAAGCTCAATGATGGCTTTTAGATTGTAACTTGCTTAGGCAGATCACCTCAGGAATATGGGGAATTTAAAGCCAAAACAGATGCCAGCAGCCACATTATAGTAATTGTGGTGAAATGCACACCAGTGCAGGAGGCCTAAAAACATTTCAGGGTAAATATTCTGTGCTGACTGGCATCCTAGAACCTGTGAACCAAGCATCCTCAGCCACCTGGATTGTATAATAAGAGCCAAGTTGTCATAAAAAGGCTAGTTTTATTACAATGGTATCAGCCTCATACTGCCACATGTACTATGTCAACGTTAGACCCATCTTCAGTATTTAACCTCCCTGGCGGTACAATTAATGAGGATTTTTAAATGTAAAAGTGGTAATTTCCCACCCTCAAGCCTAAAACTCTTGGGCAGATGCCCAGCATTGCCAGGGTAAAAAGATGCTGGGCATCACTGGAGGATGCTGCTGGATTGTGGGAACAAGGTAGGACTTAATCTCGCTGGCAAGTGCACCTCGAGTGTGGCTTGGGGTAACTGCTTTTGGTATGGAAAATCCACTGAGCCACACTTGGGAGTACCGACAGGGAGGTTAAAAGATTAAAGCCAAATTTTCTTCAAAACGTATCTTTCCATAGAACACAATAGTTATACATTTCCTAATCCATTCAAATATCAATAAAGTCAGACTTTACAAAGTAATTTTAACAAGTGTTTATTTATAAGTGCCCAGAAAAAAAAAGTGCCTTGTTGTGTAATGCTGTGTAATTAGATCTTGTTGAAAGCAGCAACGTCCATGGACTGTACAAAGTCTTCGAATGCTGTGATTTTCTCTTCCAGGACATCTGTGCCAACTTTGTCATCTTCCACAACACACTGGATTTGCAGCTTCTTTATTCCATACCCAACAGGAACAAGCTTGGCTGGTGGAAGAGAAAAGACATTGGGTTAGGCTACTTTTAGTACTGAGCAAAGCATGTAGGCAGCCACCTGTTTAACTCATGTTCATCCATAGGCCTGGGCATAAGCAATTTCAATTAGGCACAGAATTTTTTTTAAACAGCTGGCCCTATGTAAATTTTCCTGGTGTTTGTGATTGGCAGGGGGGCTTACCTGCCCGCTTTCACATGGAACGCAAACCCTAAAAGTTTAGAGAAGCAGAGGTCATGTGGTGCTCCCACTGCCAATCCTGATCTGGTGCCAAGCATCTTTGGCACTCAATCTTAATAAAGTTAGCAAGCCTTGAACACATTGTATAAAATGTCTTACAGCTTTGCCTTTAAGCTACTGATGACAACAATTTTTGCATTTGCAGATACACCAGACTCAAAATGTGGCTAATCAGGATATAAAAGTGATCCATCATTTCTATCAGCCGAAAGATGGTGATGTTTTAATCATCATTTAAGCCACCATGAAAAATACAAAATCAAATTTACAATACACTTACATGCTCCCCAAACCAAGCCGTCCATCTGAATACTTCGAACACATTCTTCCAGTTTTCCCATGTCTGTTTCATCATCCCATGGTTTCACATCAAGAAGAATGGAAGATTTGGCGATAAGTGCAGGCTCTAAAATAAAAAGAATAAATTGTTTAAAGCAGTCTGTAAAATCCTTTAACCAAGTAAACCTTTTAATATATTAGGTCTATAGGTGTGATCTCATGTTATTAAGTCACATTTACATGACAATATTTGAAACTAAAAACCTTGATGTCATATGTACACTTTTTTTTTTTAAAGTAAGGGGATTCAACAAGAACATCCTGCTAATTGGAGCCCAAACAAAGATCAATTAGTCTAGTGGCAAAAGCATTTTGACAGTAGAGTTAATTTTGACACTAAAGTTAATTGCTTTGGTCAGCTTTACTTTACTGACAAGGTCTGGCTAAATCACACTGTAAAGAACCATAAGGCCCTGTTTACTTACGTTTCCAGTGACCCTACTATACAAATGGCACCTGAATATCACAGTACAGTAACAAGCAATGTACCACAATATGCATAGTGCAATGCTTTTACAAAAATGTCTTCCATGAATTATACTAAAAGATCTCACGAGTGCATTTATTGTGAAGTTTCTTTAATCTGTTATTTTCCTTTTCAAACAGCAATTAGTAGAATTCATAAAGCTTTGGGTTATGTATAACTGTACGTGCCAGCAAGCACCCTCTTCAGAAGAGCTGAGAGGAAATTTCTGCAGAACACTTTTCTCTGCCACAGGTGGAATACTGGAACTGCGACATGACCACACAATTCCAGACCAGTATCTGTGGACATAACCTGTCCTGACATTGGAGGTACAAGTTCAGGATTCATAGAATAGCTACTTACTTTTTGATTTCTTTTGTTCGTATTGTGCCAGACGCTCCTCTTTGATTCTCTTTGCCTCTTCGCTTTCCTGTAGGGAAAAGAAAAAAATACACTGAAAAAATATATAATATGGGCACAGGTCAATGCAAACAATTTGCTAATTATATCAGACTTGTGTCAGAATAAAAAGTGTGCATCACATCTCAGCCGAAAGATGGTGATAAATTCATCATCACATCACCAGTCTGCATTACTAGCTTTGTTTAGAAAATTTAGCAACACACAATACTATATTTTGTAAACATACCTCTTCATCATCTGAGCCAAACAAGTCAATGTCATCATCATCATCTTCCTTAGCCTGCTTGGGCGCACTGTCTGTTGTGTCTTCAATATTTACAGGGCCATATTTTCCCAAGGGTTTCTTCACTCCAGGCAAACTGTAAGCAGATGTTTGAAGTCCATTTAAGAAGGCTAAACAAAAGATCTCAGCTAAAGATCAAGAAGATTCCTAGAAGCCCAATATAAATGTTGAACACTCCCAACTGACCCTTTAATAGAGATGTGCCATGCATGTCGGACAACAAATAAGGTAGATTTTCTTTCCTGATCTGATATAGAGATACTCAGCCACTGTTTGCTCCTCCAATGACCTACTACATGTAGACTTCCTCACTCGTAACTTCATCACACACACAGGTCAAAGACTTTTCTAGAGCTGCCCCAACTCTCTGGAATGGTCTTCCTCATCCTTTTCAGCTTGCTCCTACTTTCTGCTCATTTAAAAAAGCACTCAAGACCCAATTTTTTCAAACTTGCCTACCCGTCTTCTGTGTCCCAAACCCTCACTATTTCCCACCATTCCATATCTCCGCTCCTAATGTGTGTTACTTCCCCCACCTCCTAGATTGAAGGTGGGGAAGACTGCTCCTGTGTTACTGTATCTGTCATTTGCAACCCCTATTTTATGTACAGCACTGCATAATATGTTGGCACTATATAAATCCTGTTTAATAGAGGATTTATTCTCACCTGGCCTTTTGCTTTTCATACGATTTGATGTGGTTGTACCAACGTAAAGCATGGAACAGCTCAGCTGGGGGAGCACCTGAGAGAGCCTCAAATACGGCAACATCAGCCTGGGATGGAACATACCTATAGAAGAAAAAAAAATATTTATTTATGAACATATACACAGTTAAAGCATTACTAAACTCAGAATTTTCACTTTAAATAAAAGGGTAGAAATCCCTTTTATGTTACATATTTTTTTTTTTTTTTTTTTTAAACAAAGTGCAGCACTGCCCCCTTAATTCTCAAAGGCCTAGGCCTAGAGAATCAATGGGAGCATAGAGCCTCCCGGTACACCTACACCACACATCCGGGGGTTGCTCAGGCATATGCAGAAGGAGCTTTCGCCAAAAGGGGAAAAAATTGCCAAAGTGCAGTGAGATGGGCAAGTTTTTTTTCCCCAAACTACGTCACCCGGTCCCATCTCGGGTGATGTAGGAGGAACCAGAAAGAAGAGCACACCGGCCCAACGCCAGACCTGATGGAATCTCTGAACCAATTGACTGCCTGCAGGAGTTTCTTGTTTTGGCCAGTTTTAAGTTTACGTCCTCTAATGCTAAAGACTGCCACATTTTCCTCTTAAAGGCATTAAACACTTTATACTCATACTTTTACAATATAATCAGCAAACCATATGCTATGTACACGTCAGATTATAGCCCTAGACGAACGGTAATGCTCATTTCAGGCAAGAATTTGACACATGTACACCAGTCACCCAATGACATTCATGTATTTGTCAGGGAGATCTATTAATGAAAGATATACAAGTCAGGAGAAGAAAGCAGAGGGCCCCTCTCTCCCTCCCCCTCCCTACAGAACAGGTATTGTAAGTACAGCACTTGTTCATCTGGCAACAGAAATCAATGAATGATTCATTTTTAGAAAAAAAAATAAATGCAATTATATGCAATGTATCAATCAAAAATGTTTCTACACAGCAGATAGACTATTACAATATCTTACATAAAGGAATAAAAATCACATTTGCAGAATAGGAGGCCCATGTAAAATGTAAGGGCCTGATGTGCATTGTAGAAGTATTGGGGGGAGAGGTACAGAGACAATGAGGCCTCTCCTCCCCCCATACACTAATGCAGGCTATAGAGACAGACCCAGGCCTCTCCTGTACACCATGCGGCCTGCATGCCCCGGCTCTGCACACCCCACACACAGCCCTATCCTCACCCTGACTACACTGGGAGATATTTACTTCTCTCACTGACCCCTCGATGTAGCTCTTGTCAGCCAGAAATTCATTCAGGACCTTGAGGCCGGCGTTCGATTTGAGGTCTCCGAAACCCATTGTCAGTCCTAACTACACAACACGCGGGGAAGAAAGAGATCTACAACCTCCGCACCACTGCTTTTATAGTCATGACGTCCTCACTCATACGTCATTGAGGGTGGAGTTTGACGTAAATTAAGGGAATGAAGGTGACTAGCGCCATTTTTATTAAGGGAAAGCTATCTCTGTCTAATCAGGATTACGTTTTGGTTACAAGTGTTTATGTCAGGTATGACGTCTTCTGTATAATTTGTCTGGATAAGCTTGTAGAAAATTGTCTGTAAATTAGTTCGTGCGTGTATAGACCTTGGCGATTATTGCCGAAGGTCTATCGAAAATAGCCGAAGGACTGAAACTGTTTCCGATTGGTCCAGACGTTCGTTCCGAAAATTGCCGAGTCCTCCATATTGCTTACAAGTGGGGACAGGGGCTGCTGTTGTGGTCTAGAAGGCCAAATAGCCGGAGAGTCCTAAAGGGACGGCTGTGGGGTGAGTAAGGGCAGAGGGCTGTCGTGTAATTCTTGTGTAGTGTATGGCGGGAGAGGCTGTGTAGGCCGAGCTGTGTGTGCAGTCAGGTGAAGGGTGACTCTCATGTCCTTGACAGCTCTGACTGTGACTGCCTATGGAGCCTGCACATTATGGCCTGATTATTAGTTATATTCTTCTCATTATATACAATACTTGTCTGGTGCAATGCATAGTGTACATATACAAGTGATAAAAACTAAACCCTACTCAGTTCTACCAATACAACCTTCCAGCCATTATTACCACATTGCATTTATTTTTATATGCATTTAATCTATTTAACCTGCTATCAGACTGTTACTATAACCTGTGCAGCATTGCTCAGACTGCAAGAGAGAGAAGAAGCAGAAGGAACCAATCATGGTCCTGCAAAGCTCATACATTAACCAGGAGCATTCTAATAGGCGCTAGTCAGTGTGCTGCTTCTCCTGTCACTGTCCATTCACAGGCTGAGGGTTCCGTTTATTCTTCTACATTCCTATTATTATGTTGTGTTAGGACAGCTTGTGTTATTTGGGCTGCTAATGTCTAATAATCGATAGACAATTATCATATTTTCCTGACAGTCCTGACACAATTCTTTTTAGGTACAGTCCTGCTCTTTCCTCTCGTCCTTCTTCTTCTTAGCATGGACTGGACATGAGGCGCTGCCATCTTTCTGCTTCTTCTTCTTACGTCACATGATCGAGGCATGGGATTGGGTGACGTGTCTTCCATGAGCCTGCTGTTTTTTCCTGCACATGTGTGAGATTGGCACATTTTTTCATACACATTACAGGAAAGCCTTGTCCACCCATGTCTGATATTGGGAATATGGAGCAGTGTCCTAGGATATGTGACCTCATCACACACACGGCTACAAGACTTCTCTAGAGCTGCCCCGACTCTCTGGAATGGTCTTCATCGTCCTATTCAGCTTGCTCCTACGTTCTGCTTATTTAAAGAGGAACTAAACTCAAAAACGGCAAAAATAAAATCCACTTTTAATCCCAAAGCACAGTTGATCGGCCTGGAGGTTTCTTCCATCAGGTCCGGCGGCGTCCCGGTATCCATCTTCGGGCCTGCGCTCCGGCCGTCTCCATCTCCTCTTCCAGGTTCTTCTTTCTAGGTCACTCAACCCAACCGTGAGATCGGGTGACGTAGTTGGGGAAAAAAACCTGCTGCTCTCACTGCGCATGGGTTAAATCGGCGGTTTTCCCCTTTTTGACAAAGGGCTCGGGCATACGCAGAAGGAGCACCCAAGAGCCTCCCGGGAATGTGTGATTCAGGTATACCTGTAGGCTTTGCACTCTATGTATAAAGTGAAAATTCTGAGTTTAGGTACGCTTTAAAAGAGCACCCAAATCCCTCTTTTTCAAACTTGCCTAGCCGTCTTCTGTCTCTTAAACCGTCACTACTTCCCAACACTACCTATCTCCCCTCCTATTGTGTGATACTTCCCCCACCTCCTAGATTGTAAGCTTTTCGGGGCAGGGTCCTCTCCTCCTCCTGTATCTGTCTGTCTTTTGCAATCCCTGTTTAATGTACAGCGCTGTGTACTATGTTGGCGCTATATAAATCCTGTTTATTGATATTATACAGTGTTCTCCCCAGCCCCTTTTAGCCGGGCGCACCACCCAGCACTTTTCAGTAACCGCCCGGCTGTTTTTGGGTAGTTACTGATGAGTTGGGTCACAATACAGGGGCTGCCACCCGCCTAAAATGTCTTCCTACCCAGCTTAAAATAATTTCTGGGTTGAGCACTGTTATATAAAATAATAATGTGACATATTTATCCCAGGAGGCTGTGGGATCCGTATTCAGTCTTTACCAACACAGCTATATGGAAAGGGTCAGCTTTAATGCTTTCTGAATCTCTGACCCAGCATGAATATGGAGTTTATTGCGGCACAACTTATCTGACGGATATCTGCACGCTTGTTCCAGGTATCTGACACCACAGGTTCAGCACTGGCAGCTTCCATCATCTCTCACCTTAATGATGGAACAACAAACCTTTTTATCAAGCATTACAAAGCATAAAACATGCTAAGCGGAATTCTAGTTGCTGAGCTGTTACACTGATGGCTTCAAACATTTCTGATTGGTTGAAAAGGAGATGCAGACATGCTGGTGTTCTGCAGACATCCCGTGTCCTATTTCCAGCACTGATATTGGATTGTAACAGGGATTCTGTCATTGATCTTATTCTGCTATTCCAGGTGTGTAAAGTAGCGCATCCCCTTCTGGCTGCTTTGGTTCCTTCCTATGATCTCTCTTGTGTCCTGCAATGACTAGAGGTCAGCGGGAGAAACCACAGTGGCCGGCAGGGGAGGGGTGGTTACAATCTTTTTTCACCCAGGGCACTGATTGTCATTGGTGCTGGTAGCTCTTTTGCACAACTGAAATTCTGCAGTCCTGTTAACAGACCATTCAATATATTATGGCTTTTTTTTTTTACTTTTACTTTTGGCCAAACAGCCAGGCAATTAGCATTTTTTAGAATTTGGCCAAGAATTACAATATATTCCCTCCTGACACAACTTATTGGAAAGTGAGGACGTTGTAGCCCATGATCAGGCTTGCTGTTGTTATGATGTGACAACATCAGAAATTGTATTAAAGGGTCAATGCACTGCTCTGCCGCCCTACAGTTTGAATAGGTGCATTTCTGTGCTACATGTTAAAGGATTTCCAATTCTGTACAGGTTGTGTTGAGATTTTTACACCTTCCACATTGCAGATTGGATTGCACGATGGCTTTCTCCCTAAGAACTAACTAGATCTGGCAAACTTTTCATTCCTTGACTCAGCCTGATCCTCCTCCATTGTGTCTCACGCATCTCCATCCCAGACACTGCTCACTGTAGGAAAGTTTCATTGCTGTCAGTGCTAGGACAAGATGCTGATTGTCACCTTACAGGGCTTTAGTATAATTCTGTACTCACCTGATCTGTCACAGAGCGCTGCCATCTTCCTCTTCCACTCTTTCTCCTTGCAACCTTTGGCCATCTTGATCGGCTTGTCTGGGATGATATAACTCCTGCACAGGCATGTGGGACTTCATTCAGTCCTAGCAAGTTCAGGGGAAACCAAAATTTCAAAAAAGCTCCTTTTTTGAATTTCCTGGAGCGATCAGACAGGTAGGAGAGATTATTGCAGACATCGCCTGCCCCTTTCTTCAGTAATGATCTGCCGGATCGAGCATTTTTCAAAGTGGAATTTATTTCCTTTCAAATGTTTTAGTACGATTGCTGTTGTTTCTGGAAGTCCCCTACAATGACATAAGTAAATACATTGGACAATAGAATGCAGTTGAATTGTGGTTACACATGTGATGGTCCTGTATCTATGGACAGCTTGATATGTAATCACAAATAATGCCAACACAAGCCAAAAGGTTTGAATAACATTACTTGTTATATTTACTGTGAAAATGATGAGATGTTATGAATACGCTTTATTGATAAAACAACTCTTCTGTTTTCTTTCAGCACAATGCTGCGACTCCCGACAATCCAAAAGGCTCTGGCAAATGCTGCCCAACTGGCTAAAAATAATGGTAAGTATGTGTAAGATTTTGTCATATGTCTACACAAAGGACAGTAATAAGAATTTAATATTTATTTTCTAAAGTTTTATTTTATTTTTTTAATTTATATACTGGCTTTATGCATGCAGATATACTAAAATTCCTCCTTCTTTTTTCCTCATAAAAGCAGAAAAGAGACTTTCCAGGTTGTCAAAGGTAAATATAGGGCTAAATTAAAAAAATAAAAAAACTGCAACCAAACAGATTCCCTATTGCAGAGGGATCAGGCGGTGCCACTTCTGCAATATTATAAACTTTCCTGCCTGTTTGTGGTTTTAAACTCGCTTCTCCTGACTCCTATGTTGGCATCTTCATCCAACCCTTTTAATAAGGAAGTATGCAGTATCTGTATCTCAGCAGGAGTGAATAACCATTAGGTGGATTACACGGATACAGATTTCAATGAGCCAGTCCACACCAGAGCGTTTTCTTGATGGTCTGTAAAGAAATCACATCCTGCAGCACTTGGAAAGTGTTAAACACCCAAAAAATGCCTATAAACACTCCCCCCTATTGACAATAAAGGAAATAATATTAATGCAAACCATGTGACTTGTATCTGAGAGCAGACTTGTTGCAAAGTTTATTAACCTTTAACATAGGCAGAAAATGACATTTGTTGGGTCTTTCACCAGCCATGTATGCCTCCATGTTGCTATATTTTATTTTTATTGGTTTTTAGAAGAATACAGTGACAGATGGAAGGATTTTAGTGACATTTATTCACAAATTGACTTGTATACCAATTGTACAATTTTTGAGAATTGTGGTAAAGATTTTTGCCTCTGACAACCATTACTTAATGAGAAAGCTTCCCACTGTTTACCTTAACAACCCTTGAGTCATGTTAGTAGGGTACATTGGGAAACGTTTCAATTAGCCAAGTTCTAATGTAATAAACTATCCTTAAATCCATTGCTACATATTCTCTGACACTAAAGAGGGAAGGAGGCTAGTAGAATTACCTATTTTTTCTTATAAGTTGGATGCTTATTCAAAAAATTTTTCTACTGAAGATTTTATGACATAAATGTTTTTTTGTATTGTTTCCAGTGTTAATTCAAGCATGTTTTTATAATATATATTAAATTCATGTCTTTCAGTACGGACAACCACTACAGCTGCTAGCAACCTCTTAGAGGTGTTTGTAGATGGCAAACCAATTATGGTTGAGCCTGGCACCACAGTGCTACAGGTAATATATTCTTGTTCGGGTTTCTTTTGCCTTTTGTTAATATTTTGTAGCATTATCGTAGGGAAGATGAATGTTATATTATATTAAATTATTGTTATATTAAAATTGTTAACATTGAATTTAAATTTTAAAGCTTAGCCCCAAATACTTACCCAGTTATGTTATTACTTGATATAAACATAGACTTCAGTTCAGACATAGATGTGCTCCTCTAATCCACATCAATCACTGCTATCTACTGCATCAATCTACTCCACTCTAATCAATACATTGCCGAGTTCTCTACATGTACAAAGCATGTGTTAACTGAAAAATATTTGCTTCCCTGCTGTAATCTTTAACTTGTATAAAATATTTAAGACAGGAGCAGAGCTGAGACTTATATGATGAGACCCCCCTGCACCAGTCCAATGAAACAGCTAGTAAATAAGTTGGCCCACAAGTTTCCACCTATTTCTCTTCTATTGCTTTTACCCTTAATAGGGTAATATTTTAAGTTTATATAACACTTTTTTTCTTGTCCCGTGGCAAAAAATTAAAAGTTTAAATCCAACAAAATTGTTTTCCCTTTTTTATGTATTTGTTGTCCCTAGTTCATATGTTTTTCTTGTATATTCTATTCAACCTTTATTTTAGGAAATATGTTCCCCATAATATCTAATGCATTTGTAATTGGTTTTCTTTATTGTTTATAGGCATGTGAGAAAGTGGGTGTACAGATACCTCGCTTTTGCTATCATGAACGCTTGTCAGTAGCTGGGAACTGTCGAATGTGTCTAGTGGAAATTGAGAAAGCCCCCAAGGTTTGTAATACTTTAAATGAAACTGAAATGTAACATTTATAATATTATAAAAAAGTTGAAAATAAAAAAATCACACTTACCTTTAATCCCACAGATCGCTCAATGGCGCTGGACCTTCCCTCGATCCAGTCCCGCGTCGTCCTAGAATTCTTTTTTATTCTTCTTGCTATGTCACCCTACCTTGCACTGGGCAGGTGCGAGATCCGGTGACTTAGCTGCTGTAAAGGGGGAAAACAGAGCCGATCTCACTGTGCATACATAAGAATGGCATCTCTTTCCCCTAAGTAGAAAAATACCCCTTCTGTACATGCTTTGCGCTCCCATTCAGTCTTGATTACGGGTGCGGCACTGCACCCTTTCTTTTCTTTCTTTCTTTCCACTTTAAAAAAATACATTTTTACTTTACATACAGGAGTTGTCTACTCTTTTATGTAAAGTAAAAATGTTGAGTTTAGATCCACTTTAAGTTTTATGTTTGCCAAGTAAAAAAAGTCAAGTAATTGCCTTGCATTGTCAGTTCTATCCAGTAGGATTCTGCTGTCCATCATCAATGGCACTGCTTCTGTCTGTTTTTTTGGGCATGACATGCATACCAGATCTCGTGCATTTACCTTTTGAGATATGCTGTGGTTCTATTGAGAAAAAAAATCTAAACAACCTCCTAAGATCTCACATTACATACCTAAGTTGCCAGGAGAGCATTAGTGTCGGAGAAAATCCACAAACTTCAAAATATGTCACTTTTCATTATAAAACAGAATTTAGTGTTCAATGTTTTTGGGGAAATGTCTTCTTACTATGATCAGGAATAAAAAGTTAAAATACTCATTAACATAAAAAATTTCATGTAGATATTTTCACTTCAACCCATCCGTTGGAGCTTTAGGTTCTTTAGGTTTTCTCTTGTTTTTCTACATGCTTTTGTGTTTGTGTGTTTTGTTTAAACTTAAAAATATATATATATTTTTTTTTTCACAGCCTGTAGCTGCCTGTGCTATGCCAGTGATGAAAGGCTGGAACATACTTACTAACTCTGAAAAGAGCAGGAAAGCAAGGTCTGTACATTCCCATATAAATGACCACTGCTGATTCAATTAATGATAGCCAGGTCAATGCTATTTGCAAACAAAAGTCTTTTTTTTTTTTTCTTTTTGTAATTTTAATGTGTACTTTTGAACTTGTAGTTCAACTTTATTATTAGTTATTCATATCTGTCTTTTCTATTTTGCCTAAATTTCTACTTTAAAAATGTTCATTGTAAGAGACCATACATTTTACATGTAAACTTTTTTTGTTTAATAATAAACTAGGGAAGGAGTAATGGAGTTCTTGCTGGCAAACCACCCACTGGACTGTCCCATTTGTGATCAGGGAGGGGAATGTGATCTTCAGGTAAAGTGACTTTGGGGTATCCTTGGGGGCATACATAATCTATGGAGTGAACTGGTTTTTGTGTTGTAAATTCAAACAGTGCAGCTCTAGCATGCACACAATGTACTGATGTCACCGTAGAAATTTCCAGCAGCTACAGTTAACACAGATGTTCTATTATAATTCTCTGTTTGTCCCAGTGCTTGGAAATAAAGCCTTTTAACATGATTTAGAGTTTTAGGTGCATTCAGCTTGCATTCCGGATTCATTGTAGACATTTTTGAAATCGAAGTTCAAGTACAGGCGCAGACAAAGTCTTGTGTTAAAAAATTAGGGCTGGCACACGGGCACAGTTTAACAATTTTTATTAATATTTTTCAAGATTTCCATATAACAAAGTATACAGGCAGTATTGAAAATAAGGTGTAGCTGGGTAGAATATCCCATAGAAATGCCAAATTCACAAGTGCAGGAATCTCAATATCTGGAGACTTGTGGTGGTGTAACCAGGGAAACCATTCTCTGAAAAAAAAAAACTTGAAGGGAGTCTCATAGTATAGAATTCATCCGTTCAAGTACCATTATATCGGTAACTCTATTTACCACTGCCACAAAGTTTGGAGAAGGCTTTTTCCAAGCTGCCGCTATTGTTTGTATTACTGCAATAAAGACAAAGGAAACAAATTTAGGGGAATTTTTGCGGAGAGAGGGAACGAGAGGGATAGTCTATGCAGAATGGTTTTCCAAGAGTTCCTCCTCAACGTGAGGTGTAGGACTGATCGCAGGTGGTTAAACACTGTAATCCAGAATCGTTTAACTATGGGACACTTCCCCAAAATATGTAGAAACGTTCCCTAGCCCCTTGCATTTCTTGTGCTAGAATATTAGAAGAACATTTTGCCACTCGCAGGCAGATTTTTTTTACTTTAGATTCCTTTCAGATCATATAAAACAATCCGATCTGAAGCCAATCTAAAGTAAGATATTTTCAACCTTTCCTTACCATTTGTAACATGTTAATTCTCATTGGAAAGTACATGTAAATGATTATGTATTTTTTAATCCCAATGGATATGCAAATTAAAGACCAATTGATTTTGGTATGGGTTTTTTTTCTTAACCTTTAGATCACATGAGTTTGCATGAAAACAGTGATTTTATTTATGGCAGGAAAAGTTTACCTCAAATCAATAGTGTGATATGGTATTGCTAATATTAATCCATTTGTAGTGTAATTTTGAATAATTTTTTTGCTTTATTTGGGGTTAGGTAGCACAGAGAAGCTGAATATCATGGAATGAGACAGGAAATATAATTATTCTTTTCATGCCTTTTTTAATTCACCAGGATCAGTCAATGATGTTTGGAAGTGACAGAAGCAGGTTTTTAGACGAAAAGCGTGCTGTGGAGGACAAGAATATTGGACCACTGGTGAAAACTATTATGACACGGTGCATTCAGTGTACTCGATGCATTAGGTAATTATTTCTGAGTACTTGAAAACGTCTGTTGTTCTTTTTACACTAAAGTATTAGAGAACATAAAAAAATACTGTGTTAAAGAAGAATGTCAAAATGCTAAGAAGACAGTTACAGGTGGCCAACCTCATATTTGTTTAGGTCTGTGTTGTGACTTCCCCTATTTAACTTTTCTTGTAAAATCAACTTTCACCCAACATTCTCCATAATACTGTATAATGAATGAATCCAGACTACATCAATGGAAGTCTGTAATTATGGTTACAGCAGGTTTGGGAACTGACTTCTAAGGATCATGCTCCCTAAAATCCACAATCTAAAATCAAAACATATAATTGGGTAGTTCATTTTCCAGGATCTATGAAAAGCCAATAATCTGATTTTGGTGGTCTGCCCTTAACTAATATTTGAGTAAATATAACTTTCCATTTTTTTATTCGATGGATTTATGTCTACAACACAAGTCTAGTGTTACTGCATTTAACATTTCACAATTTGTATTGTTAATCACTATTAGTCTGCTCAATTTCTAAGCATCATTTAAACAAAAATGCTTTGTGTAACTATAAGTTTGAAACCCAATTTAGATAAATATTTAAACTGTTACTGGGAATGGGGGCCTTTACAATTTTTATGTATATAGTAAGAGATTTATTTTTTTGTGTTTAAGCAAATGTAAAATCACTTGTATGGAATAAAATAACTGGCTTTTTTTCTGTGGAGGAAAACAAAATTATACATACACTGTGATAAAGTGTACATTTCATTGTTTCTAGTGTTACTTCTGCAGAGCTAAACATTATCACTTTTTTCCCCACACCAGGTTTGCTAGTGAAGTTGCTGGTGTTGATGACCTGGGAACCACTGGCAGGGGAAATGATATGCAAGTTGGCACTTACATTGAGAAAATGTTCATGTCTGAGCTGTCTGGGAACATTATAGATCTGTGTCCTGTGGGTGCTTTAACCTCCAAACCCTATGCATTTACCGCCCGGCCTTGGGAAACTCGGTAGGTACTTCAGACACATAACTTCTATTTACTTTTTCAAGTTGTACATTGTTGTTTGATTTGTCCATACTAGTGAAAGGGCTGGGTTACTAGAAGTGTGTATCATTCAATAATACTTTTTACACACCATCCTCTGCCCATGACTGTTAATAGGAGTCCTATTAAGTTTAGAACTCTGTATGTACTAACAGGGAAGAGGACAAACATGTATGTGAATATTCTTTTTTAGGCCCAAACATTATAGTGATTAAATAGCAAATACTTTACTTCTGGTACCATTACTCTAGCTTCTGCCTGTTCTATATTTTTATCTAAAGCTGTAAAAAAATGACTTATTAGATCATTGATATGTTCAGTGAGATAACCTCTTTCACATTATGTTTTATATACAGGAAGACGGAATCTGTTGATGTTCTGGATGCTCTGGGTAGTAATATTGTGGTTAGTACAAGAGGAGGAGAGGTGATGAGAATCTTGCCAAAAATGAATGAAGATATTAATGAAGAATGGATCTCCGATAAAACCAGGTTTTATTCTGTTTCCAATAATATGTCATCTAAGTTAAAATATTACATTTTGCCAATGTACTGTTTGTGTGCTTTTTAATAATGAATATTTAATGTAAGATTGTTTATGTATGAACATCCAGTCTTAAATGGTATCTGAGACCTTTCTTCTGAACACTAACACATTTTCTTTACGTTTATATAGATTTGCTTATGATGGGCTGAAGCGCCAGAGACTGACACAGCCAATGATCAGGGATGAAAAAGGTTACTTAGTTCAAACTCACTGGGAAGATGTACTTACACGGGTGGCTGGTGTGGTAAGTTTGTCGTATATATGTACCGCTTTTGACATAAAAATACAGACATAATTTGACATCCAGGGGGGTTAAGGAACGTTGTTGTGTGTTGCAATAGCTAGACTTATTTAAACATATAGCAATTGATTGGTAATGTGTACATTTATTACTTATTTATTACTGCAAAGCATTGGTGTAACTCACTTTTGTGCTCTTCAGTAAACTTCTGTAATTTTTTTAATATAGAATGTTCTGTCTTCGTCCATATTTTTGCAAAGGGTTGTTGATGATTTATGCTTTGCTGTGAAAATTACTTCACAGAAGATTAATGGTATACTGTTTTTTTACTCTCTCTGTGTTTACTTTTTCCATAGTTGCAAAGTGTCCAGGGAAAAGATGTAGCAGCTGTTGCTGGGGGCCTGGTAGATGCTGAAGCACTTATTGCTCTTAAAGATTTGCTTAATAAATTAAATTCTGATACTCTGTGCACTGAGGAAATCTTCCCCAATTATGGAGCTGGGTAATGTGTTTTATAATACTTTTATCTGCAAAAAATGTATTTCTTAATTTTTGGTGGTTGTGCACCCTGTGTAAAACTAGTATGGTCACAGATACCTGTTTTCCTAAGGATCTAATATGGATAACTTCCACTCCTGTTATGATAAATACTAGTGCAGTAAGAAATATTGTATTCCTTTTAACATATTAAAGCGGAGTAAAACAAAAAAAAAAAAACACAATTACCATTAATTCTGTAGATTAGCATATCATGTCATCCCTGTATCCATCTTCGACCCAACATCTTCTTCTCTCTTCTTCCCGATTTCACACTGCGCAGGCACAAGATCTGGGGAAAAACGTTTGCTGATCTCCCTGCACATGTGTGAGATCGGCAATTTTTTTTATATATTGATGAAAGGGCTCCCTCTGCGCATGTCCGAGATTAGGGCATGTGCTAAAGGAGCAGCTAAGAGCCTCCAGGGATGCCTGACATAGGTATCCCAGGGGGCTTTGCGCTCCCAATCACTGTGGCAATCAAGACAGAAAGGGAAAGTGCTGCCCCCTTTTTTTTTTTTTTGACTAATGTGGTTTATATACAGTAACAATATAAGTAAAAATCCTGCCTATTTGTAGTAAAGTAAATTAAAATATGTATTTGCCATACTTAAGTGTATTCATTTTTGCAGCACTGATCTAAGATCGAATTATCTTTTGAACTCACGGATTGCTGGAGTAGAGGAAGCTGATCTGATACTGCTGATTGGTACTAATCCACGTTATGAAGCCCCACTGTTTAATGCAAGGATTCGAAAGAGGTACATATGTGCACTGTTTCTTCTTTCAGAGGATTATTAGGTCTTTTATAACTTGGGGGCAAAATATATAAATACTTGTATTTATATGTGAAGTGTGACCATTTATTTTGTCGAATAATGTTCTGTGTTTATGTTCTTCACTGTATGCTGGCATGCTGTGTAGAGATTAAATTTCTGCTGAATGTATTCTTTTTATATCTAGCTGGCTTCAAAATGACCTCCAAGTTGCTTTGGTAGGAAGTGCCGTTGACTTGACTTACACTTATGATCATTTGGGAGACTCTCCTCAAGTAATAAAGGATATTGCATCAGGAAAACATCCATTCAGTAAGGTGGGTAAATAAATGTATTGAGATATGTACTGACAGGACTACCTGCTTACGTGTCTTTGTTTAGGGCTAGGGTATTTCCTTACCTGTGCTACCATTAGTGTAATGGAATACTGAAATTTCCCTTACTGATTATTTCATATCTGATGGCAAATTATTCCTTTCTAATTTAGTGTCCTTAATATTTCTAAAACTAAATTGCCATTATAAGGGTTTTTCCTGACTTTGTCACACCTCACTAATTTTAGTAGAGTTTGTGAAATACTACAAACACGTGTGGATCCTAGCCTTTGAGGACTGGAGTTGAAGAGCCCCGGGAGTAGAGCTTAGACTGTCAGTGGTAGAAGTGGCATAAGCGTAATGGCAGAATAAAAAGGCTTCTAGTCCTGCCAGAGAGAACTATGCTGTGTAGTAAAGCTGGGCAAATCTTTGTTATATGTATTTCATCTGAGTGATTTAGTGATTTGCCTAGAATCCAACTTTATATAATATAGCAGCACCCTGAAGAAGACATCCCATTGCTCTCCTTTTCTCCTGTCAATGTGTTCTTTTTAACATTTATGCATTCATAATATTTTTTGCATACATAACTATGATTATAAAGTTATATGTAGATGAATTCAGCTTTTATGATATTGAAACATAACAATTTATGTGCAGGCTCTCAGTCAAGCCAAGAGACCTATGGTTGTGGTGGGCAGCAGTGCCTTGCAGCGGAAAGATGGAGCTGCAATTCATGCCGCAGTGTCTAGCATTGCACAGATTGCCAGGAGCACTAGTGGAGTCCCAGAAGAATGGAAAGTACTCAATATTCTGCACAGGTAATTATCTTTCTCTCTGTTTACAAAGTTTACAGTACCAATGCCACATGTGTAGATAATGAGCCAAACATGTATTCTACTTATTGCCAGTTAATTGGTTAAGCAGGGGTACCCCAAACACCTAAAATTACTTTTAATGGTTCCTTTAGGGTTCTCTTCTCCTCCTGTGCCATTGTTTGTATCTGTCATTTGCTACCCTTCTTTAATGTACAGCACTGCCCCATATGTTGGTGCTATATAAATACTGTTTATTAATAATAATAATATTAATAATATTGTTACTTTTTAGTTCCTCCCCCGGCAGTTGCGTAAAAGGAAGTGAGGGGAGATAGTATGAGCAGGAGCTAGGAGTTATTAGAGATCACAGGAAATGACATGACATACAGTTAGGGAAGACGTACTAGATAAACAACTTTTCTAACATTTTCAGAGCCATAGTGCAAAAAATTAATAAAAAAGAAAAGCTGCAAGTAAACATTGAAATACTTTGTTTTATATGTACCTTTTATGATTGGAGTCTCTTTAAGAATTCATTGTCTATTCTCAATACTTTACATTGTGGTGCTTCACATGGGGAATAGAGTTGCTTTTTTTTAAGGTTGTCTAAAAATTGTGCATTTATCTAAATCTTGGCCAGCCATACCTTTTCTAGGTTAGGTACTCCACATGGCTCTGTAAGGATGGGTCACCTGGTTAAATATCACGAAGGGAAGGATTTAGTTTGTAACCATACACCAATTCATCTTGCCTTGTTACCAGCTTAAGGAATTTTGTTGATTTTTGTTGATTGTGATTCACAGTTGTAAACTATTCTGTAAAGTATGTTTAATGCCATTAGAGATTCTGTTAAATTTCCCTTTTGACTAGTTTGTAACTTATGCACTACAATTTATGCACTACAACTTGGTTCTTTTTTTCTTTTATAAAACAAGAGCAGTAGAATTTTTGACTTCTAAGCACTTTTCAATTAATATTTTGAGATACGTGTATAACATAAGTTTTAAGTTTAATTGCTTTAAGTATAATTATGTTCTTGTGTTCTGTTTTATTATTAGAGTTGCCAGCCAAGTTGCAGCTCTGGATCTGGGTTATAAGCCTGGAGTGGAAGCCATACGGAAAAACCCACCAAAAGTTCTATTTCTCCTTGGTGCAGATGCAGGCTGTATCACACGTCAAGAATTACCAAAGGACTGCTTTATTATATACCAAGGTAGTAACAATTCAGTATTATAATACTAAACTCTATGACTTTCATTACTCTGCCTTACAGTTCATATATCACAATGTGGCAGGCTAGCTTACTAAGGAGGTTGAGAATCTTTATTACATGATTGAAAAGCTTTCAGTCTAGACAGGTTTTCTTTATAAACCTTGAGCCTTTTAGGGAAGGAACTGACCAGGAAGATATTTAACACACTTCTGTTGCACATTTAGGGCATCATGGAGATGTTGGAGCTCCTATGGCAGATATTATTCTTCCTGGAGCAGCCTATACAGAAAAGTCCGGTACCTATGTCAACACTGAAGGCAGAGCGCAGAGAACACTAACTGCTGTGAATCCACCTGGAATGGCCAGAGAAGACTGGAAAATCATCCGTGCCATATCAGAGGTACTACACAAATTTACTTCCTTGTTTTAAACTATATACTGTATGGTTTAGTAAAATACTGTCCAGTCTAGCAAGATTAAACACCCCCTTGATTTCCTCATCACTTGATGCAATGATCAATTGGTTCTGTGAGATTTTTCATTTTAAAACCAAGATAGGCAAAAAAAAAACTCTCATTGATACCTGTCTTGATTTGCATAGTGTTTGCTGAATTTAGTTGAGGGGTGCATTAATGGTTTATTTCTTTACAGTTGGCTGGTGTTAAACTCCCATATGATGACCAAGACGCTGTCAGAGAAAGATTACGGGAAGTTTCTCCAAATCTGGTCCGTTATGATGATGTGGAAGAGGCAAATTATTTCAAACAGTCAGCAGAGCTTGCAAAGGTATAGTAAATCAGCATCTTTTCTGTAATGCTTTTAACCTACATTAATCAGAACGTATGTAACAAAAATGTTGTGTTTTGCTTTTAGCTTGGAAACCAACAGTTGCTTGCTGATCCATTGACTCCTCCCCAGATTTCTATCAAGGATTTCTACATGACAGGTTAGCACCAACTAGATCATTTAAATTTCAGAAGCTCATACAAGCTTTTTGAATGGACAATAACGTTAGTATTTAGTTGTGTGTGTGTATACACACACATTTCTACATTGCTAGCTTATTTTGTCCTGTAAGAATAAATGTACCTGCTCCATCCCATAAATAAGAAAGTGAATGTGCTAAAGAAAAGAAGTGCCTATTGTTATCTTTTATTATTCTTCTATAGTTCAAATGATTGTAGAATCTTTAAATTTTAACGTTTTCATTAAAAATGCTTTCTACAGATCCAATAACCCGAGCATCACAGACTATGGCCAAGTGTGTAAAAGCTGTAACTGAAGGCGCACAAGCAGTAGAAGAACCATCTATTTGCTAAAAGTTGTTTTTAAATATCTGTGTTCTGCTTGCTACCAATTTATTTAAGGAAAACACAAAAAAGAACTTTGCTGTCAATGTCAGCACAACTTGGGAATTTGGCATTACGCCTGAGCTTGTTTGAAAGCTATTGTGATTACTGTACCTTAAGGCACACTAGACATCAAAATTCATTTGTGTGTATAAACTACTTGTTAATCCTAATAAATGGTTTATTACATATGTTGCTTTGGATTCTTTATATTTTTTATTTTATTTTATTGGGTTAAGCTTGTCATTTTAAACAAGACGACAATTGAAAATGCAATTACTGTACTATACAAATCATTTTCTCATTTTGAAGATACACATAATTCCTAGAACTCTGTATCATGTTAACAAGTATGTTATAAAGAAAAGTGAAAGGAAACTTGTGAAAGGAAAGTAAAACGTTAACCATACATTTCTAGTATTCCCTTCCTTTCCATGTGGTAAACAGTGTAGCAATGCTTCTTTTAGATTTGTGCCTGCTTCTTAACCTCAGATATAACACATTTAAGACACAAGAAATTTGATTTTGAAAGCATATATTGTACATGAACAAGATACAAAAACATGTACTTGGAACATTGTTGGGCTGTAAGGCGAGGGGTCTATACGGATGTTTTCCCCAGCATTTAACCTAAGGCTTTAAAAGCCCATGTTTTGAAAGTCCAATGCATTCCAATAGGCTAATCTACACCAGGGCGTTTCCCTAAGGCTCACTTGATGATTGGCTGGGAAAAGGCAAACCCTGATGACCCTTGAGCCGTCCTCAGGGTTTCCCTTTTCTCAGCCAATCAACAGACGCTCTCCTGATTGCTCCCACATTCCTAGCAGGGCTGTGGCATGTGTTCTGCATCTAAAAGGATCTGTCAGGAGTGCAGAGCTCTGCTAATTCCTCCGCTAGGGCTGCAGGAGCAATTGGCAAAGCTCTGCTCTCCTGACAGCTCTGCTCTCCCAATTGCTCCTTCAGCCGTAGCCGAGCTGTGGCATGTGTTCTTGGATGCAGAACACATGCCACACTTCCGCTAGGGCTGTAGGAGCAATCAGGAGAGCATCCATTGATAGGCTGAGAAAAGGGAATACCTGATGACGGCGTGATCAGGGTTTCCCTTTTCTCAGCTATTCAGCAGTAGAGGTGAATTGGGGAGACTTTTCCTCATTTGCCCTCTAGTGCCCAGGGATCCCACACTGTCAGGAGTCCCATGGCTGTGCTCATGTCATGAATGCAGCCGTGGCAATCATCCTTTCATTGTGGGATACCCTGTAAAAAAAAAAAACAATGTTAAACACAGGTAACACAAAACACACATCTAATAAAATACTTTAAAGTCTCGTCTTATTTTTTACACCTATTTAACCCTTACAGGAAATGAGTAAGGGGTTTTGTGTAACCCTGTACCTATTCCCTGAGTAAAAATTCTTATACTCACTTGTTTAAGCGGTAGGAACGTTTAAATGCATTTTTAAAACCATCTGTGTAAACCCAGCCTAAAGGGACAGGTGTTTTCCCTGCCAGGATGGTAAAGTTAACATTATAAATTCACACTTTTAATCAGTAGGACTAATTTGGAGTGTCAAATCCTGATATTGGACTTTTTTCAGTGAATAAAAAAAATTGCAGCTCTCAAGTAATCCGATGCCGCCTAAAGCCTAGGCAAAGATGATATTGCATCCTTGTGAATCATCAACACGTGTAATGTGGCTTTTGTTTAAATTAGGACACTGCCCGGTAGAATTACCATATGATGAGAATCTGAAAAGTTCATGCATTGATTAGAAAGAGGCCTTCATATGTAACAGCACAAATATGGCTGCCTGTTGTAAAAACATAATTACAAACTAAATAACAAAACAAGATTTTGGTATACATTGTCAAGCACTTATAATTACAGAAAGATAGTTATGTTATTGCATGTATCTACATTTAAATAAGATGAACTAGATCATCTTTAAGATCCAGAGACCTCTCTGTCTATGCTGTGTCTGACATTCTCCCATTTTTCCAAGCTGGTTGTGTAATTTCCTTCCAGCTGGATTCCCAAGTGGAATATGTATCTCTGCCCAGATGATACAGCTGCATGGCTTAAATCCATCAATTGTAATATACATACTCCTGCTAGTTGGGACGATCACTTCTTAGCACAACTCCCCTCCTATTTAAAAAAAGGTTAAGATGAAATGCTCAATGATCAACCAATATATTGGTGTGTGTTATCTTACTGGCTGTGTAGTGTGGCAGACCTTCCTCATCTGTCACTAATTGTGATGTGTTCATGTAGTGGTACAATGGAGCAATTATCAAGTGCAAAACCAGCTCTGTATATGACAAGACTTCTCTTTTGGCAGCAGAAATATACCATTTTGGGTCTGGAAGTGCAGGGTCAGCAAACAAAGGAGCATTTTCAAAACCTCCACTCATCATACATAGATGCTGCTGTATTAGAAGCATTCAGCTGTTCATATAAGAAAGCAAAATATCATTTCAACCTTGCTTGATTTTACTACAGTTACACAGTCAGGTTCAGAAAATAGGACAATATAACAACATAGATATTTCTCACAAACCCAACAGAGTATATTAGATAAACACAGACAAGGCTATAAAATGTTACTGCTTGAGGGCTCATCATACCCACAAGATCACATGTAGTGTAGAGTGCCATTTTTTGTAATGCAGGTGTATGTATCTCTTTTCGCATATTCTCACAAGAACAATTGATCTAACTACGCTAGTCATTTTATGGCGTGGAGTCTTATCCAATACCAGTATCACTGTCCCACTCCCTGGCCAGACCTTAGTTAATGTCTAAAAAAAAAAGGCTTCATGTTACAGGGGTTGCATTTAAAGCCTAAATATACTTAGTGGATGAACTTTTGCTATGTTATCGCAATATATTAATGTTATAGGTGTATATGTAATAATAGCAAATTTAGGGCAGTTAGAGCCAACAACTAGTTAGATACAGCTTTAAACGCCATTTAGTGTTCGTTTAGAACAAGTTTTTTTATGGATTTTCTATTGGTTTGTGTGTTTCTATGTGTATTGAAACACTGGTTTTTATTTCATCAATGTTTTTTTACATCTATATTATTGTTGAAATATTAATTATCATCTGAAAGTGAAACCAAACAATAATATTCCCAATCCATTTTTCATATTTTTTTTTATCATTAAAGACTTTTCTCAACATTTTGCCAGTATTGATATATAGATATTTGTAGTGTCACCTTTATAGTGCAGGCTGCTAAGATAATAGTTCCGTTATTAGAGTTAACCAAGGACACACTTCTGTGGATAAATGGGAGCTACCTTAACTTGTTAAGGCCTCCTGGGTGGTTTCAGTCCTATTTTGTTGAAAAGTCTTGTATACAAATGTTCAAATAAATTCATACAGGACTGCTACCTGGTTGAATAAAAAGCATCACTGGGTTGTTACTCTGATCGCCTTGGGGCTCTTCTAATGTAATCATATGAGCTCTGCTATACTTTTATTAGCTGTCCTCTGCAATTTATTGATTAGGAATGGTGTTGGAGTTTTATTTATCCCACTGATAATTTTCATGGATAAAACTTTCTGAACTCAGACCAAAAGGAATAAACTTCCCAGGTCAGGAGATACCGCTTATGAGAAGTGACCACTTTCTGGGGACAAGCCTTAACAAAGTCAAGACTCAAATGAGCCATTGGCCTGTACTTACCATACCCCCTGTACTAGAACCATCTGCAGTTGCATTCTGAGATGCAGAGAAAATGTTTGGGTGAGACTGCCAAGTTCTGGAATTCGTGGAAGGAAGACACCCCGTGTCCGACAGCTTGCCTTCCTTTGGGCCCTTAAAAATGTCAGACTGTAGGTACCAATTGGAGACCTCTAGGGAGGACCAGACAGGATGCTTTACACCTTTATGGTTAACATAGGTCTGCTTTAAGCCCCCCATCATGCACTGGTTTATAAAAAGATCCCTTAGGTATCTCTGTGTACAACAAAAGGAAGCATTCGGGGCATAGCCGGCATCCCCAGTGAGAAGAGTCCTGGAATGAACCTCAAAAATACGGGTTGCTGCGTTCTAGAAAAAGTAAACACAGCTCTTGCAGTTGCTTTGTGAATTGTACATTCCCACTTTGCTTCGCTCTTTACTGGTCAGTAAGAAAGCCCATCAAACTTTGTGTTTTCACCATTCAGTGTAGGGATTATATTACAGGACACACAATTTCCAAAACTGCATGTACATTTAAGCTATATAGTCACATTCAGAATTAAAGGCATTTGTTCTTTCCATTAGTTTAATAATCTGTCCTTTTAACTTAAATTCAAGTACAAAATCTACCCATGTGAACCAGTCCCCTTGTAAATAAATGACCTAATAGTGACTGCATATAACCACAATGTGAAATGGACCAAACACATCAATTTAAAACTCTTCTACACTTAAATCTGTAGAATATTAGGTGAAAAACATGTGCCGCTAAAAGTGAAACTGTGATGTGTGGTTGGGTTTTGGGCAATTCAGTATTTTTAAACACAAGATTTTAAAGTTGTCAGGCAAATAAAAATGTTTGTGTGATAAAATGTTCCCAAAATGGTAAAATGGTCCTGATGTTGCTATCCGCAGCTTTTTGGCTTCATGTTCACTTTGTTATAAAATATATTATTTATCCACTGAAATCAAGATCTGATCCAAATTACACAGCTGAAAAAAAAATTGTTTTCACTTCAGTTTTTACTTCTTTTTTTACTTTATGTGTTCTCCGGCATAAATACCAGAGGCATACATTGTTATCATAATGAGATGTGACAATCAGAGCTAAGCTGCCCATAGATGGCTTAGTAAAAGCAAACAATGCCCCTGATTTGGAGAATTGCTAGTAACTATTGAGCCATTTCTTACCATAATGAGGACCTTAGTCACTCACTGTAGCTCGCCCTTGTGTAAAATCTCCTTGTGAGCATACTGCAGGCAATCTGTGTGAAAGACATCTCTGTGTGGAAGAATCCTAATTCATGTGACTCGTCGGCACTGCCAGGGAAGTCTCAGAGTCATGCAAAGCCATGTAGATAAAAAATTGAAAACCAGGAACAAACTTAAGGCAGAGCTGTAGCGAGATAATCAGGGCTAGCATGCTGTTCTGTGCAGTAAAGTCTATAAAAAAAAAACAGACCTTGTAACATGTCCCATAACCTTGACAAAACCTGCAATAGACTCAATGGGTGGCCCCATTACTACTGTATGTAACGAATTGCCTATAAAACAGCTGGAATGGGGTGTATGTGCTGAACAAACATTTTTTATTAAGGTGTAAAAAAATAGTGGAAAGATAGGTAAAGGACATAATTGAGCTTTAAAGGGTGAAAATATTGACAGTAATTTTTCACTCTCTGGCAGACAGCATAGTGTGAATCCTTTCCCTGCCACTTCTGGGTTGGTGGCCTTTGTTGAGTCTCCACTGTGTCATGGCTGTAATGGCTGGGCTGTAGAATGTTGGCTTGCTCGGCAGTATAAAGGCTCCTGCTTCCAGTTGCAGAACCACTGATCTGGAATAGATATATAAAAAACATTCAGGCAAGACCATTTTATGTCACATATGGTGGACGATACTCATTGTTTGTAGGCCATGGACTGATACCAAATTATACAGAAGGTTTTCAACCACCCCCTTCCAATAGACCCTTGGGAAGCTCTAACAAAGAGCCGTTAGATAATCAATACACAATTCTAATCAGTAACGGCTTTTTTTATGGCAACAAAGAAAACCATTGTGAAAGCCTAGAAGTCCCCAATTCTTAACACCCAGATGATGAAAACCAGAGTATACATTTAGCGAAAAAATAACTGACACAAGACTTAACAGTTGGAGGATATTATTTCCCTTTGGTATTTATTGTCTTATTTAAATCTTTTACATGTAACTGTTTGAAGTATCTTGTGTCTGTCTTGTAATGACCTTCCACTCCCACCAAGGGTTCCATATTTTCCACCCTCCCTACCTTTTCTTTCTCCTTCTCTCTACCCATCACATGTATTCCTCAATAACAATAGCAATAAACCTCCCAGGGTTTCTTGATTTTTTTTAGCATGAGTAGCTTCTGAAATAACGTTTATTTCTTTAGGGAACCCCTACTATAATTACTATATCCGCAGATCACAGTACATTAGTGTGGATGTCAGTGGGAAGAATGTGTCCAACGTTGTTGATCTTTGGGAAGATTGACACAAAAAGATTATTGGTGTCACTTCAACTGACCTGATATTTAAAAATTACTCAATGCTCAAGGAACCCCTAGCAACCTCTGGAGGAAAAACCTAGCAACCTCAATCTCCACTACAAGTCTTCCATACAAACCTCTGTAGGTCAGCAGTGTAGACCAGGGGTCAGCAACCTTTACTATCAAAAGAGCCATTTTGCCTCCTCTTCCACTAAAGAAAAATAGTCTGGAGCGTCCCCCACTTGCACCTACATTTTTGGTTTTGTACATCTCCCCATTCCAGAGGAATTGGGGTTCAAAGGAGGGGGATGTCATTGTACACACCCATTTGTACACGCCCAGTGGTAGATTTATTTCACTGGTAGAATTTTTTCATTAGAACACCAGATAGGGAATCCCCCTCCTCCGTAGTGTCTTGGGAGGAAGGGGATCCCCCATCAGAGATCTCCCCGCGGCAGCCGAAGGGAGCCACAACAAGGAGGCTGAAGAGCCGCATGCGGCTCCGGAGCCGCAGGTTGCAGACCCCTGGTGTAGACCATTTCTGTAGAAGCCCAATGCCCCGTACAGAGGTGTAATCACTATAGACAGGAAAGCGGACGAGCGATGTACAGACACCTCTGTTCTATAGAGAGGGGAGGGCGAGCAGAAGGGATTGCTCACGTCAGTTGTTTAGTAATCCATCAGGAGGGATCATTAAATGACGTTGTGGGACAGCTGTACAGACGCTGGATTTTTGCACCAACAATTGTTGCACGGTTGTTGTCAAATAGTTGAAGCAATGAAATCTAAAGCTACATACACGGTCCAATGGTTCTCGCCCGATAATCGGCTCAGGGCCCATATTGGACAACAATTTGGCGTGTGTACAGTGCCTGTCATCTGAACGACCGTCCTGGAGGATCCACGGACGATGGACAACGAACGATCCTAATGCAAAGGAAGGGGGAGAGCTTGCAGCAGGGTGCCGCTCCGTCTTTCTCCCCTCTGCACAGAGCAGACCGTGCTGTATGTACAACACTCGTTCACGCATCGTGCAGTGCTTTCACGATCCTTTCCAACGACAATTATTGTAGCTTGAGCGTCTGTGCACAGGGTTATTGGTGTTTCTTCAAATTGCTTACATGATCATTACCCCATAAATTATACTACTCCATGTGGAACTACTCTGTGAACTGCATGGCTATGGAATTATTAAATAGGATTTATATAGCACCAACATATAACGCAGCGCTGTACAATAAATAGGAGTTGCACATAACCGATACAGACAGTGACACAATGTGATAGGGTTTTCTTTTTATTGTTTTCCATTTATTAAAAATCAATAGGAAATAACAATATAAACAGAATAATACTTGGGATAATTTGTAATATTTGCATGTTAGTATTACATAACAATGGTATTCAGGTGCTCCCCATTATCCTGGCTCAGTTATTTGCTGCAAATATTATAAGGTCACTGTTTTCAGACTGCGGACATTCCATTTAGTTCAGTTCTCCTTTATAAACACGTTAGTTTATGACATCACGTCTTCCTCCATGGCCATTCCCATATCACCTTCACAACGTTCGTTACAATGTTCCTTATTGTGCGGGATGCACCTTTACCATCACATGTGACGTCATATGTCGCCATATTTGTTGAGGTACTATAGGCAGCCGAGCACATTATTTGCGCTTGCGCCAAATTTACTCCGCCATATTGGAAGTGTCACAAGTAGACCGCCATGTTACTTGTGGCAGAGAGCGGCATTAAAAAAAGATATGTGAAAGAAAGTAAGACAAAAGCGGGTGATAAGTTCTGAAGAACGCTACTCCTGTAAAAGTCTAATTTTTGTCTCTTAGCCGCCATGTTGCTTGAGGCACTACGGACGATTTGTCCGCCATGTTGGTGGTGGAAATAAAATCTGAATTTTTTTTCTATATTCTGGGTTAGGGGCGGGGCGTCCTTCTAGAAGGGTAGAGTGTAAGGTGGCGTGGCTCCACCCCCTGCACTCTGCTCCTGGAACGAATGGCTACTACACAGGGATTGTGGGCGGGGCGTACGGAACCCTCACATACCGGATCTCTGACATACCGGATCCGGAAGCTTGCTTGTCCCAGTCCAAATCAATACAGGAGAATAGCAAACCAAATGGTCAATTTGCATTCTGCTAACGGAGAGCCATTTCCTTTGTTTTGGGTATTAAAGAATTCATCTTTCCGGGTGTCGGTGCCTGGGAATTGTATTGCTGCAGACTGAGCCCCTTCCACCGTTCTTTGGATGATGAGCAGCCGGTTGATGAGGAGCTGTGCTGTGGTAAGAAGTCATTATGGTGTCATAGATGTAAAGCAGCACACAGGGGAGGTGTATTGTAGTCTGCTGTCAGCATTGCAGAATGAAGTGAGGAATGTGTCCTGGGGGTCTGTCCATCCAACCCCCCATAATATTATTATTATTAGTAGTAAACAGGGATTATATAGCACCAACATATGATGTAGCACTGTACATTAGGGCTAGAATGGCAGCCGGCTTGTATGATCTTTGGACCAATAAAGCCAAGCTGGCTGGGGGGATTTTTTTATGATTGCTGTGGGCTCAGATGTCAATTTTCTGGAAGATCCCCCTCCTGTTGTGTGATACCTCCCCCACCGACTAGATTGTAAGCTCTTCGGGGCAGGGTCTCCTCCTCCTGTGTCACTGTCTGTCATTTAGACCCCCTGTTTATTGTACAGCACTGTGTTATATGTTGGCTGTTTAATAATAATCTCCATTGGTAATGTGGCCCTACAATCTGCCCCGGTGGTGCACCCTGACAATGACAGATCTGCAGGGCCCCTCTGACATCTGTCTGCAGACTTGTGTATGGTGTCATCAGGAAATTGGGGAAGAGCGCTGCTGCTCAGGGTGGTATGGATTAGTTGTCTGAGATGAGCGGAATCCTGCGCACGCCTCCTCCATCATGCAGGAAGATTTGTATGTATAACGCCTGGATCTGTCTATAAATGTTTTAGAATGAACAGCAAAAAGTAAAATAAGGAAAATGAGAGCGTCCGTTCTCAACCTGTAAAACCTTAGGAATCCGGCTGGGGGTTATGAGCAATTCCTGACTCCCAGATAAGGAAGCATTGATTCCAGTTATCTTTGTCGTTATTTTATGTGGAAGCATAGTATGTTGTTGTTATTAATAAACAGGATTTATATAGCGCCAACATATTACGCAGCATTGTACATTAAATAGGGGTTGCAAATGACAGACAGATATGGACAGTGACACAGGAGGAGAGCACCTGGCCCGAAGAGCTTACAATCTAAGAAGTGGGGGAAGTATCACATTATAGGAGGGGGGGATATGTAATGGTGGGAAATAGTGATAGTTTCAGAAGAAGATTGGTAGGCAAGTTTGAAAAAATGGGTTTTGAGCGCTCTTTTAAATAAGCAGAAAGTAGGAGCAAGCCGAATAGGACGATGAGAACCATTCCAGAGAGTTGAGGCAGCTCTAGAGAAGTCTTGTATCCGTGTTTGTGATGAGGTTATGAGTGAGGAAGTCATTAGTAGGTCATCAAAGGAGTGGAGAGAGCGGCTGGGGGAGTATTTTATTATTGGGTCAGAAAGGTAAGTGGGACAAGAGATGTGGAGGGTTGTGAAGGCAAAGCACAGGAGCTTGAGTTTGATTCAGGTGAAATGGAATGAAATGGAATGAAATGAAATGGAATGGAAGGTGAAATGGAAGCCAATGAAGAGAACTACAAAGAGAGGCAGCAGATGCTCCTACTAAGCACCGATGTATTACATTCTTACCACTGACTAACAGTGCAGGGAGTGTTAAGCTGCGTACACACTGCCAATTTTTGTCGTTCGAAAGGATCTTTCACGATCCTTTCCAACGACAAGGGACTACACGATGCATGAACGGTGCTGTACATACAGCACTGTTCTGCTCTATGGAGAGGGGAGGGGGAGAGCGGCGGAGCGGCACCCTGCTGCGCGCTCTCCCCTTCCCTTTCATTAGGATCGGTCGTCGTCCATCGTCCGTGGATCCGGCAGGTCGTTCGGACGATGGACGACACCGACTGTACACACGGCAGATTTTCGCCCGATATTTGGCTGATGCCGATTATCGGGCGATAAAAATCTGCCGTGTGTACGTAGCTTTATTCTCACTGACTTCCAGTTCCGGTCATTCTGCAGTGATCACCATTGTAGGTTGGCACCTGTTTTTTAAGAGTTACTGGGTGTAAGGCTGTTGTAGAGGTTCTGTCACACACCTTTAGCAGCCTTTAAAACCTTGTGATTATAGCTCAAACCCCCTGCTGTTATGACATGTAAGGGCTCTGACACTTCAGGAAGTGTCAAATTGTGCCAGTATAAACCCCCCTCCTTTTTCTTGTCTCTTATTGGCTCGGTGGGATGGTCTGCTTTACCGGCCAATAGGAATGTACAGAGGATAGGAAGGGTCTGACAAGGTGCATTACTATTAGAAGGTGTCGGATCTTTTGCAGTAATTTTATTATTATTAAACAGGATTTATGTAGCACCAACATATTACGCAGTGGTGTACATTAAATAGGGGTTGCAAATGACACACAGATATAGACAGTGACACAGGAGGATGAGAAGAGCTTACAACCTAGGAGGAATTCATTTGAAGGGTGACATGAACTTTTTCACACCATAACATTTGTAATTCTGTGCAGTTGGTGTTGCAATTTAGTCTGCAGACTCTGATGCAGCATGGTCATGTTTTCACTGATGACTGAATAGTACAGCAGAATACTGTATTCAATAATTTCTACAGCCTCTGGTTTAGCGTTAAAGTAAATCTGTGCTTTGTCTGTGTAGGGAAAACCAATAGTGATGATCCCGCTGGTTGCTTCTGCTTATTTTCCTTTTGCTTATTCTTCTCCCTGAGCCCCAAGATGTGACTTACACGGGGCTGAGGATTCTCTTTACGCTCTCTGTGCCAGATCCTTGATACCAATCTATTCATCAGGGAGGAAGGGTAGTGAGCTGGGCTCATAAGTCATTATATAAAACGTTGGTTAACTCCAACTTCTTTATTTTAGTATATTATGTGTTTTATATCTTGATTTAAAACACACAATTACTTCCAAAGCAAGCAAATGACTGGTGCTCCTGTTGTTCTTTTTTCATTTTTATAGCAAAATCTGCAGGGCAAATTTTGCTTTTTTATCGGGTGCTCATCCAGGCAGCATTACAAAGCCCTCTTACACAGCTACATCATCTGACACTATTCTGACCGGGCCCCTGTCTTAGCTTCATATGGTGCATGCCAAGTAAGGCTGGGTACACACATGCAATATTTGTCGTTGGAAAGGATCTTTCACGATCCTTTCCAACAACAAAGACTGCACGATACATGAAGGAGTGCTGTACATACTGAACTGTTCTGCTCCATGGAGAGGGAAGGGGGAGAATGACGGAGTGGCACCCCTCTGTGTTCTCTCCCTTTCACTTCCATTATGATTATTCGTGGTCTGTGGATCCAACTGGACGGTCATACACGAGACGGCTGTACACACAGCAGATTCTCGTCCGATATCGGCCCTGAGACAGTTATTGGACGAGAATCATCTGAAGTGTGTATGTAGCCGAGTATATCATTTTTGTCTTTAGTATAATGTAACTTTGCAACAACCAAACATCTATGGGCTAGGAGTTTATTTTGGACTTTATTTCCAATCAACTGCTGCCAACAAGAATCAGGCTACTGTTTAGACTAACCTGGTAAAGTTTTGGTCAACAATCTATATCTAGGCCTTTGTCATTATGGCCATTTATTTAGGTATGAATTTTTTTTTTTTTTTAGTGTGGACACCTTTGCAGTGTGTTAGAGTCCATAGTCATGAGAATAACAGTCTCTCAGAGAAGCTCACAATCTAACAATCTAATATCATTACCATTGTCATGGCCTAACAAAGTCTAAAGCTACATACACACCTCCAGTGGTTCTCGCACGATAATCGGCTCAGGGCCGATATCCGACAAGAATCTGGCGTGTGTACGGCGCCCATCAGCGAACGATCGCCCTGGCGGATCCATGGACGATGAATGATCCTAGTGCAAGGGAAGGGGGAGAGCGCCCAGCGGGGTGTCGCTCCGTCTTTCCCCCCCTTCCCTCTGTATAGAGCAGAACGGTGATGTATGTACGGCACTCGTTCATGCATTGTGCAGTCCTTAGTAGTTGGAAAGGATTGTGAAAGATCCTTTCCAACGACAATAATTGCACGTGTGTATGCAGCTTAAGGCCAATTTGAAGGAAAGCCAATTAAGCTACCAATGTTTTTTTGGGATGCAGGAGGAAATCAATGCAAATTCAGGAAGAACATACAAACTTCATGCAGACAGTACCCTGGTCAATATCCAGAGAACATCCTATGAAAATATGAACAAGAAAACAAAGTTTGAACTGCAGAAACAATAAAAAAATTAAATGAAAAAAAAAACAATAAAAAATTAAAAATCATGCTGAAGTTCAGTCCAGAAAATAAAATCACGTATGATATCAGACTGCATAAAAGCCACTGACCGGGCTTTAATTTTATACAGAAGAGAACTTTAGGATTATTATTCCTAGCTATTGGGAATAGTAAGTATAATCCGCTGATAGGGCAATCATTGGGTAAGCCCGTTGGTTTACCCTGTACAGGCTACAGAAATATTAAAATGATTCTTTATTTTCAAACAATAACTAAGTGTGGTGAGGGGATAAAACTTCTGTCAGATTTTTATTTTCATCCCCTTTATGACTAAATGTTCTTATCAGTATCACCTAGAAGTGCTGTGTAAGTCCAGGTTCTGAGTTGTCACCAGAGCCCAAATAGAGGGGAAATCTTTTCATGGCAATCAGTGCTATAAAAAGATGTTTTTTTCACATTCTGTTGAGCTTTCAGGACAGGAAGTTAAAGTAAACCTCCTCTATAACAAATAGGAGAAAAAAATCAAAATTACAGTTGTTTCACTCTTTTCTTGTTCTTTAAAAAAAAAGAAAATTGATGACTTAGGATTCGCTTTAGGTTCACATGGTTGGCGTGAATTTTCTTTTTTAATCCAGGGGAACATTTTGCAACTGGTTTCTCAAAATGTTATGAAGGTGGAGTTCTCAGTTAAAAATGATATAATCATTAATAATAAACTGTTATGTTTTGACAGGGGACATCTTGGAATATAGATCCGTGAAGATGTACTTGGGGATGCTTCGACAGTAACCTCGATGAAATGTATAATGCTTAAAATTGGGTAAGGAAAGCTTTGGAATGAACATGGATTCCCTATTTATCCATAGTTTTTTATGTAGTTTTTTGCCAATGCCATCCCTCTCCCTGCAGTTAATAAACATGTATAGCTTTTTTGCAGTTGTCAGACAGGCAGTCATGACAACAATGTCATGGGGGGTCCTAAATGATAACACTATGAACATTATGACATATTAGTACTAGTCTCTGCAATGTTGTACTGTGAGCCCAGGCCAATGTGATAAAACACTTTCATGAGGTGTCCTGGGCATGCAAAAAATAGATTGAATGTTGCTGGGCTTTCTTTATTCTAATAGAGGATGCTGAGGGTGAGAAGTACATTTTTTTTCCAGCATGAGGGTAGCTCAGAAAACTTCTAAACCAAAATTCTCAATCATTTCTAGATGCAGCCAATCCTTGTTTCTATCAGTTTTTCCATATGTTAAATCACTAAAACAATGTGATTGTTATATCTTCATCTACAGTCATTATTTTATAGTTTCTGCCTTCTCTCCTGACACATTCCTGAATTCTGTTTGCTGTCCAAACACATTGGTAAAAGACTGGTGATAAGGCACTGACTCCTTCAGTTCGTTACTACTGTGTGTTTTAATTTGTGTGGAATTCTTTAATGACCGTTTAACAGAACGGAGTACAGTAGACTCTATCCAGCCTAATGTGGCGGCAGGGTAGGACGGATAACAAAAAAGCTGGATAGTCCGGAATTCCATTAATAAGGTACTATACTCACCTCAACACACACATAGGCCAGCCATCCTCTCGCCGCACCTGCGGACATCTGGCACAGTCCTGGAGAGCAGGCAACAGGGACATCTCAATGTGCACCATGCAGGAGCACCGCAGCAGACACCCGCCCGCACTGCCTCGGCATTTTATAATGGAGATTTTTTTTTTCCGGCCTCTGTACTAAGCCGGATAGGCAAGAGCCAACTGTGATTTCTAACTATTTTCTTCTGTTGAATTTTTCTCCAGCTGATGTTCACAAGGAACAGTGTCACGTGATGTATGAAGGCAAACACATACACTTTTCCGAGGTTGACAATAAGCCCCTATGCTCCTACAGTCCCAAACTCTGCAAGCAGAGGAGACTCAATGGCTATGCCTTCTGTATCCGACATGTTCTAGAGGACAAGACAGCCCCCTTCAAGCAATGTGAATATGTGGCCAAGTACAACAGCCAGCGCTGCACCAACCCCATCCCTAAATCAGAAGACCGCAGGTATGTCAAGCTGCCTCTATTATCAGCTGATGTGGCACCCAGCTGCCATCGTCATTATATGTAGAATAATGTTTTAAAGTAGAGCTGAAATTGCCCAATGGCATAATAATAGGCTAGTATGCTAGGAAAGGCAAAGGATATTTGGAAGTGGTATTAGGGGTTCTTGGCCCCACAATTCTCATTAAGGCACCTGGCCAATGCTCTGATTTACACTGCTGTTTAATACTTGGGCTTCTTGTAGTAAAACACCTGCTCGTATTCTGTTTCTCTAGTACATATCCCTCATTTTAATGTATTTGCTGTTGGTCAATTTACAGTGGTATATACATTTCTTTTTCTTGGTTCACAGCCAAATTTTTACTGTCAAAAGCAAGTTATCTGTAGGCTTTGTGTATTTTTAATGTTGCTGTTGAAGCTGTAAAAATACACACACACACACACACACACACACACACACTCACTGTGAATTGTTGTATTTTTACCCTATTTCAACCCTCTGCAAATTGAACACCGGCAAAAATGTTCAACGCTAGGTGTTATCAGTTTACATGTCATCAGTTTTAGACCTGTAACAGTCTTGTGCATTCTTTGCAAATATGGAGAGCATTTGCTTCAATATGTAATTCATGCTTTTTTAGTAGGCAGCAAGCACAGGCATAAATAAATAAAATTGTCTTTGCTGATTGACTAATAATAATTCTCTTCTCTTTCTATGCAAAAGGTACTGCAATAGTCACCTGCAGGTACTGGGGTTTATTCCCAAAAAAGAAAGGAAGAAAAAAAATGATGCACTGGAAGATGTAAAGGCTAGGAATCAAATGGAAACCGTGGCCTTCAGCTTAACAGTGCCCACCCTGGCCTTGAAGATGCCCAATGGACTGGATGGGATGACCCTTTCCCCTCCTGGGGCGAGACTACCCCTCCACTACCTGGAAACAGACTTGGATGATTCTTTTACTGTGGAGGAGGAAGAGGAAGAGCTTAGAAAAGGGGCATCCATAAAGAAGAAGTTGCAGAGCAAGTTGGCACAGAATCGGCAGCGCCAGAAAGAGTCTGAGATTTTAAAAGTTCATCAAGAGCACTTTAGCCCTCACCCTGCACCTTCCCAGCTGCAACCTCTGTCTCTTCAAGAGCAGCAAATGCTGGTACAACCTGTACCAACATCGCTGAAATCTACTGGGCCAACACAGAGCTTGACTTGTACGTCACCTCAACCTCAGAATACCAGCTTACCAGTACAGGGAGCATCGCCCGTAATGCACACATTAGCACAAACAAGAAATTTGTCCAATAAGAGACCTCTTTCTGCCACACCGCTCTCTACAGAACCGCCACGATCTGACAAAATCCAGGTGACTGCATCAGCCTTACCAACATATTCCTCCTGTGTCAGTCGGTTGCAGCGACTGATGAAACTGTGCACACATAAACGGCAACTAGAGACAGATTTGTTCCCTCATTTGGGTAAGTCTCAACGCTGACATGAAATTAAAATTTTCTATTTTAGCTCTAGTGTCTCCTATGACAGCTATTGTCAATCGTGAGTCTAATGATTTGTCTATAAAGGTAGTAATTTAGTCACCACTGTAAGGGCCACCAATTT